>NW_025110007.1:13955-126142 GCF_011392965.1 Frieseomelitta varia | reverse complement strand
TTTAAGTAACATCGGCGAACTCACTGACTCTAATTTCGCGAATTATAATTTAAATGAATTATTTAATTTAACAAGGGCCATATGAAAATACTTCGCAATAAACACTGGCTCTACCGACCGCATTGCACGTGGTCACAAAAACTTTCTGAAAATAAAGCTGATTAAGAGGGAAGGGAGAGGGAATACGTTCATTTATAAAATATCACTATTTTTGTAGAACATGATTATAAAGAAACTTGAATATATATTAAAGATGTTAACTGTAAATTACAAGGTTTTTCTCAATATTGAATACTGTAAAGATAATGAAAGACAATTATTGTATTCTGAATGTCTGTTATTAGAGTAGGAAGTGCACACTTAATAATATATTATATTAGTAGTATATCATGTGTCGTGTTATAAATATTCGAAAATGTTGTACAAATCATAATTTCTAATTCAAACTTAGCTAAATATATTTAAGAAGCAATACCACAAAAAACGCGAGTGAAATCTTGTTTTGAATCGTTTCAATTTCAAGTCAACGTATGAAAAAAGCAAGTACAGTATAATAAAAACACTATGAAACAAGCAACGTATGAAAAAAGCAAATACATATAATACAGCAAAGTATGGAAACTTAGAATTTGATAATTTAATACAAGAATATACATCCATTTGATAGCATATGTATACCGTTAAGCTGGTATATATCCAAATAAAATATTAATTAATTCAATCTTTTCCATTATCATCTTTGTATTCCAAATAATTACGAAATTATGTATTGTGAATTGTATCTCAAATAGATATGAATTGTATACCACATGTTACCCAAAATGAATAAAATATTGCCAAATTTCCGTGAAAGTTCATCAAATTGTCCATTAATGATCGTGGCATCTGTGTTCTATGCTATCTGCAATCAAGCACCTGCACAAAGAGAAATCGAAAGTCAGAACAAATATGTCAAATAAACGCAAACGTGGGAAAATGAAACGATAACAACTTCAAAGTCTATTAAAAAGACATACGAGATGATCTGTCAATAACCTTACAATTGAAATCGATAATTGAAGAAAAATCTGCTCGAAAATTTCCAAAGCACTACACGATTTCTTTATCGTAATGCTCAATGAATGATTAAACACGCGCGTAATAATTAAATGATACTATAAATGAGGTATATATGGAAATAAAATATTCATATGCTATTATTTCTTTAATTGTTGAAAATTATATGTAGTAATTAATTGGTTAAATCTTACTTTGAACTGAAGCCAAAAACGTATGTTTCATCTTCTCTACACAACACAAACGCATATCTAACAGTTACTGATTTAAATTCTTACTTGAGAATTTCTGCACGATACTTCTTTCTGGTTGATTTTTCTGGATAATACTTTCGTCTTCATTCTCCGCCATCTTTAACCGCCACTTTCCAGTTACATTTCGATCATGAGAAATATCGATTTCGAGTTCGAGAATCGTAGGAAGTATGTTGCGTATTCCACCGTTGGCGCTGTAATCAATTTGAACTCCATGCGCGCGCATTTCGAACGAAATAGTAACTTGGAATAAAAAATAAAAAACTCTGGTTTGACTCAAATACACAAAATTCATGAGAAATTCTTAAAAAAGAACGAAAATATTCATACACTAGATGAAAAATTGTTAATGTTTTAAACTGTTATAATTTCCTGAAAAAGAAATTGTAGAATAATAAACTTGCCTTTATTTTAAATAGTGAAGTTTCATCTTTAACAGTCTTCTGCTTGTTTCGTTCAAAGATACATATTTATTTTTACACTATACAACAACCGTAAAAGTAAGAATATTTTTTTTCCTCGAAAATTATAAGAATACAAACTTCTCCCCAAAGAGAAGTTTTCTTTTTATCACTGAAAAATTTTTGTCGTAACCGATTAATCATGATGTTGAATAATAAAACTTTTCCTTTACAATGAGGTTTTAAAACTACCTGTATGATTACTTTTCGTTCATTTGTTGAACTTCAAATATTGGAGTTGAATATCAAAAATTCAAGAAATCCTAACATTTCATTGTTTAGTCCTAATAAAATAACAAATGAAATGAGGAAAATAAATTCTACAACAAGTTTTACGGGCTTGTTACAAAGAGAAGATTCAAATTTTCAAGATCATGGTGAATTTAATGATAGTGTGCCAGAACATTGATTGAGTTAGTCAACGTTATAAGATCACAACATTTGCTGTAATTAGGATTAAAACTAAATTTAGGTACAAAATTATAAATAACTTTTGGCACAGTGTGTTCTGTTTGAATATTTGTATGCTATTATTTTTAATTCTTGAAAATTATACGTAATAATAATTATTTGCAAAAATTATACACTTCAGTAATCTGGCAGATCTCGATGAAATGAAGTCAAAAATGCAACTTTTAATTTAAAAATTCACAACGCAAACATAAATCTAATAGCTATTGAATAAAATTTTTGCCTAAGGGCTTTTGGATGATACTTACTTCTGGATGGCATTTTCTTCTTTACAGATGCGATCTGCTTGATTCCGCCATACTTATCGTTTAAAAATCGATCATGAGCAATATTGATTTCGAGTTCGAGAATCGTAGGAAGTGTATTGCGTATTTCACCGTGCAAAGGCGCTGTAATTCGTTAACTAATCTAAACCCAATACTCGCGCATTTCGCAAGAAACTAACTCAGGCTAAAAAGTAACAATATTTATAGAAATATTTATTTGATACGTCCATTCCTTTATATAAATCAAATAAAAATTATTTTAATCAATTCTTTCTAATATTTTTAAACAAATGTAAATAATTAAATGTATAATAAATTTTTCGTANCCAATTACCATCAATCTCTGAATCGTTATATTCTTTTTATATTCTTATTTTATATTTCATATTCTTATTATATTTATATTCTTTTACTGATGAAGCATCACTGTATTCGATCCAATAAATTATACATTTGTTTATGTATATATTGTCTAATTTTTCTCGAAATAGTTCTTATGTATCTTAATGTTAAAATAAATAGGGAAGTAATCATTTATCGTACACAACAGTATCAATTTTGTCACAAATATTCATAATAGGGAATGAGAGAACAATATTGCAATTAAAAGTTTTGTGTACCTTAATATACGTATAAAAGTTGTCATTGTGTAGTAGAAAATCAACAATTTTCATGGCATTATAAAATGTTCAACCACTGCTATCTGTATGTGAAATTTCAATTAGAATGATAAGCGTTAAAATCATCTGCTAGAATGCAGTTGCATTTAGTGTCCATATTTTAAACAATTAGATTCCACTGATCTTGTCTAAGAGTGAAGCCAGGAGCTCTATAGCAGACAAATATATCCAATTCTGGCTTTACATTATTTACACAAAGAGATATAGTTCAAATAATATGTTCAAATTCGGATAGCTCAATTAAGATGTCAGGAGATTTGATGTTAGTAATTTGCCTGAAAATCACGTTTTTATAGATGAGAATTAGAATTTCACCACCTTTTAAATTAGTTCTGTCCTTTCTGAACTCTATGAATCGTGAGAAGCTAAAATTGGCCTTGTGAGTCAGTCACGTTTCAACAAAGATAAGAATGTTATAATTTATAATTGAATTGACTTTCCAGGCGCTTAGAGTGAAGACTTCTTCAGTTCTAGAAGACAACTCGTAACAATAAAATGTTGAAAATATAAATAATTTTAATCTAATTAGTCTTCTTTTAAAACAGAGAAATCCTCGCTCATAACATCTTTTGGACAGGAACTGTTGAGGCATTTCACAATTCTTGTGATGCGGATTTTTATCTAAAAAGTTCTGTGAAGAAGAGGAAAACATCTTTATTAGAGTTGGTGCTTCTAGGACTTTGGAATTATCGTATGTGTTTAATAGGAACTAAATTCATTTTGAAAATACACTGGATGATTTTGAATAGGATCCTAGATTTAATCTTTGACAGGCAGCAGTAGCAAGGAGATATCTTCTAGGGAAGTCTGCTCTGTTAGCTACTTTACGTTTTTTTTGGTAAAAACAACTGCTTTATGTCTATTATCATTTTTGAGCATTCAAATCACTAAAAGAGTTGTTGGAAGAGCTGAAGACAATAAGCTGTTTCTTGATGCATCTTGGTGGTGGCAAGGGCATAGTTTCTAACATTTTCAGCTTGTAATTTATGTATCAAAGATAATGATGTAGCAGAAATCTGAAATGAAGGTAACTAAGAAAAAGATTGTTCTTGGACTACTGGATCATTATTTCGTTGTAATATGAGCTACAATTGTGTAAAAATAATGGCTGGAGGTCAAAGTTTTTACAGAATACAACCACATGATTTTCTTCTCTACATAAGGAGGAGGCTACTTTTTCTGCTAATAGATATATCCAATCTGGCAACGAAAGCTTAAGATATGTGTGTCCTGGATCATTTAGGTCAGCTCTAATGAAGATGATCTGAAAAACGATTCTAATAAGACTATGCAAAATAAGACACATGGAAGATATTATGCATTTAGATTTAAAAACGATTCATCAAATTCCCAAGAAGTGAGATTTAATGTTTACTTCCGTATGATTATCAGTTAACCTGTCAGCCCTGTCCTTATTATCCTAGTATAAACAAACTCAGCCTTGAGAAATTCTAAATATAAATTTAATATTCGATTATTCCTCATAATTAGGGTTCTTTTCAATTAGTTTCAAGTAGTCAAATTTTTTTTCATTTGTAGTGATTATAATGATAATACTACAAATAAATAAGAACTCCGTAATTAATTTTAGTTGTTTATATAAACATATTATCAATATCACAAAATATATAATTACTAATAATTTATTGGATTAAGATTACATAATGGAAGTTAAATGACGAATAATTTCTACGAATAAAAATTAAATAACGAATGAAGAATTTCTACTACGACTACAATATATATAAGTGTCAGTAAACATTTCCATAGTGATAATAAAATTAATAGCTATTTTTAAATATTCTATTATTTATATTAAATACGCATCTCGACGGAACATAGATGTCGTTGATCTAAATTCTTCGAAGTAGAGGTCGCTACATTATTGTAGGATGTAGGGGTACACGTAGTAGATAATGTAGATTCCTACTACGAGTCCTTACACAAATAATTAACACGGATATCCGAACAAATATATATATNTTTTTTACGCGGTAGCTTCTTGACGTAAAAATATATCTTTCTCTGATTTGTACTTTGGTCCTTGACCGAACCTGAAGACGGCTCATACCACGACGAATTCTTAACAAAGTATTTGAAGGGACATTGGTTTCCGAATTCCTATTCAAAGCATACTTCCTGAAGTGCATAAGAGAATTTTGTCTAATGCTGTTTTATTCGTCAAGAAACAAAAATATAAAAAACATAATATTTTAAATTTAAAGTCAGGAAAGAGATTTTTAATAAACAATTATTTTTAATTCTTTTTAATTTCTTTTATTATTATTTTTAACAAAATTTCTTATTTCTTGAAATATAAATTTATTTATTTTTTATACAGTATAACAAATAAATAAATAATACAAATTTTCTTATTTTTAAAATATTTTCTTTTTCATTTTGAGTATTTATTAAATATTTGAAAACAATTCAACTCTTGATTGATTAAAAAATAACTCATTTTCCGCTGTAAACATTGATAAAGCCAAATTTTCATGAATTATGACTAATTTTTCTGAAACAGTATCGTGAAATTTGAACGAATTTTAACAAAAGAAATAGTAAAAGTGATACTATGTTATATTTATACGCAACGTGCTTTTCTTTCTTCTTAATTTTTCTATTATTTAATAACGTAGTATTTCATAATGAATGAAAAAATAGAAACAATAATACTGACAATGAATGAAATAATAGAATAACATGTCCATGTCATCAATAACGCGTCCCATTGGCTTTAATATTTATTATTGTACTTTTGTAACTTTTGTTTTTAAATGTAATATTTATATTTCTATCACGAAAATTTGTCGAAAAGAAAATTAACATTCAACAAATTATATTTATGAAAAACAACGATATTATTTGCGTGATTCATTTTGTTTTTTCATATTCAATATAACGGATATGAGACAAATATTATAAAAAATTATTTTTCTTTTATTTAATATTAAATATAAAATAAACGTATTATTGAAAATCAGAAGAGTGTATTAAATTATTTTTGATATTATTCAAATGATTTTTATTTAAATAAAAATTATCAAAAAATCGTCTAAGTTGCCTATTTCGCTAGTTTAACCATTTCATTAAATCGATGGACAGAACAGTAATGTGGCAACCATGTGAGACTTTTAAATTTTGGCAACTACTTTCGTCAGGAAAATCGAAACTTGCCTGTGTCCCTTTAACTTGCTTTTCTTTTGTCATTATGCACAATAACGAAGGCAGTTGAGTGAAAGTGTAGACTTCCACATCGATTTCAGTGATTTTTGAATATATTGTGAAAATATTTTCAGCAGTTTTTTCCTTTAATATATCGGACTTTATTTGTTAGAAGAAAGGATCATTCGGAGTATCGATTTCTAAATGATATTATTTAGGGATTATCGAAATCAGTGAAAGAGTGGTTGATGAATCTACAAGTTCATTGGCAATCAAAATGAAGGAAAATACGAATGAGGAATGTTCTAAATTCATAAAATGTTAATACTAACATATATATCATTAAGTCATTCATACTCTATATCATTTTTATTATCAATTTATAACACTAAATGATTCCGGTAATTGAAAATGCAACTTGGTGAATTCATCTTAACAAGTAACATCATACTATAAAATAAAAAATATGCGTATGGTATCGTTTAAGAAAATTAATTGGACTTCGAAATTCCGATAATTTGCAAGAAATAATTTACAACGTACAATGTGCTTCTTTATTCCAAACAATATTTGTAGAAATATTTTTTTGATAAGTCCATAAAATCGAATTTACGAGATAAAAGTAATTCATTCAAGCTGTGAATTTACATATTTGTAAATAAAACAACATTATATATAATTATATTATTCATAAAAATATCGTATTTCAATCAATTTTTTCTAATACTTTTAAATAGATGTTAATAGTCGAATATATACTATAAATTTTTCATCTCAACTTTCATCTGTTTTAAATCGTTGTATTCTTTCGATGATGAAGTATCACCACGTTCAATTCACTAAATAATTCTCGAAACAGACTTGGCAACACTGTCTATATTTTTTTATTTTAATTCTTATCACTAGTAGTGCTGCGGTGCAAAATCTGCCTGAATCGGTACAACAGGATGTGACACAAAAATGGTAATGAGGTTACGATTGTATGCAATGTCTATTCATATACATACCTCGTCTGTGGCAATATCTATTCACATCATCTATTCATATACTACGAGTTATATGATAAACTTTGTAAAAAAATATAACACTTTATTTTGACTTTTTTTTTAAATAAATTTGTTTTTTTTTAAATATTTTTACTTTAAATAGCAAATAAGAAACTAAAGAAACTTGTATTCTCTAAATTTGTAAAAAAGAGAATTTTTTTCGTAACTGAATCCACTGTGGTCTAGAAAATTTAAATTCTCTTCTTTACCAATGACATCAAAACTTGCTATACAATATTTTTCGCCATTTTATTTGAACTGTCAGGATAAAATGTCAGGATTTCTCGAATTTTTATCATTACATTAGTAATATGTATCTACATTAGTGTTTATACACGAATTTAATGTATTTTTTAATTTAATGTATTTTTTAATTTTCTAATATCTCAAAAACTAACCAAAATTAAAATTTTTGAAATTTTGTCGCTTTTCAATCCCTTTAAATTTCACACGATCCGTCACTGAATTTTTTGGAACTATAACTCAATAGATGGCCCCCCCCTCCCTACTGCTGAAGGGATTGAAATGGCGATGATAATGCGAGGATAATGTAGGAAGTGATGATGTGGGTAAGGTGAGGAAAGGTTATATGCGTTTCGTCTCAGAGTCGCTGCCTAGACTCATCAGTGAGTGGGGCTGATGGCAGCGACTCCTTACCCCAGACGCTTGTTGTTGTAACTATTCGCTAGGCTGGATGGTCACCCATCCTAGCGGTTCCGCACTCTGTTTGCTTAACATCGAATATCGGTTGACTTCAACGCTAGGCGCACAGCCACTTGCGGCTTGTGCAAGTTGGTGTTCGAAACTCGTACTCGAGGAACCATAGGTCGCTACACTGTTGATGAAGGGATTGAAATGGCGATGATAATGCGAGGATAATGTAGGAAGTGATGATGTGGGTAAGGTGAGGAAAGGTTGTGCGTTTCGTCTCAGAGTCGCTGCCTAGACTCATCAGTGGGGTTGATGGCAGCGACTCCTTACCCCAGACGCTTGTTGTTNATTGACTTCGACGCTAGGCGCACAGCCACTTGCGGCTTGTGCAAGTTGGTGTTCGAAACTCGTACTCGAGGAACTATAGGTCGCTACACTGAGATGTTTGAAAAACTTAGAAATTTAACTTTTCGGATAAAAGACAACGTGATTTTCTTTACTCTAGATGCTCGAATTAGACCCAATCCAAACGAATGATCTGAAAGCGGTGATGCTTTGGAGATACAAAAGTTCTTTTGTTTCATAAAAAGAAGGATAAGAGAATATTATATCTCTGTTCTTTCAAAAGAATCGTTGCGATAATTTGTCACAAATCACTCGTCTGCATCGGGCCTAATTAGCACCATTAGCTGTTTATTCTTATTTTACATGTAGTAGATTTTGTGAAATTGAAGAATCTATCTCCAAGCAGATGATTTCTTGAAGCCAAGATTTTTGGAATCTTTTCATATCCCTCCAAATTTCATTTCAATCAGTGACTATTCAGAATTAAATAAATACGTGGTGACCAATTGCTAATGGCCAATTAAAATAATTTTAAGAAATAATTTAGTTAGTTAAAAATTATATTTATAAACAATGACATACGAATAATTATATATTAAAATATGTATTAATATTAAAACACGGATACATACATTTTTGATACATACATAAATACATAATATAAAACGGAGTACTCTTACAATTAGATAATGATTGTTTCAAAATCTGGAGATATATTGACAACATTGCAATGGATTTCATTTTATTTAACCAACCAATTAATATTCCGTGAATAATAAATTCTTAATATTTCCATATTAATTTGTATATTGTTTTATTTCTATATTAATTTTTTATGTTGACATAAAAATCTATTGACTTATTTAAAAATTTATTACTAACAAATAAAAATTAGTTTACTTAAAAATTTCTATTTTTTAATTTTATTTTCTTTGATAATCAATACCAATAAATGTGTAAAATTGATTAAAAATTTATTAAATTGGTGACTTTATTAATTTATATTAAATGTAAATATACAAAATCAACATTGTGTTGGCAATTAAAATTAAAGGTTGGCTCAAAAAATAAGAATTCTCATTTCCTTTTCATAATGTAGAAATGATAATGTTCCTAACATTGTTACTTGTGCATAAATAGTATCTATTATCAATTTTTTATTTTTATATTGTTTAACTTTTAAATTATACTATTGTCTAATATATAAGGTATAACATGATATAATATTTTTCAATGCATTATTAAAATATATTTAAAAATGTGATAAAGATTTAATACAAAAATAAAAATTAAATAAAATTCTATTATGTTTATGTTTTATACATTATATTTAATTTTACCACATTATATGTTTCCCGTTATATAAATTTATGATAATTACAAATGCTTTTTACATAAAAAATTTTAACTTACGATATCTAGGATAATGAATTTTTTCAGAAAGCATTTTATAAGACACTTTTAATAAGCAAGACGTAATCGAGGGTAATGACAGTTTTCTATTCTCAATGCGAATTTCTTGTTGCTCTAAATGATTCTCCAAGAGCTTAGCTGCGAAAAGTAACATATATTTGCGATCAGTTAATCGCACAATATGAGTTCCCATTACTTTTTCTAATCGAAATTTTACCGGTGGATAATTTATTCTACAAAAAAGTAGATTAATAAATAAGATCTAGAAAACAACATAAAGATCACATAAAACACAATTTTTAATAATTAAATATAAATGTATATTTTTTGTTTCTAATATTTTTTCATATTTTTTGATATTTGATACTGATAGCTGTTAAAAACGCTATACTTTTTATTTGTCTATTTCTATACCTTTTAAAAATCAGATAGAAACAAAAAATTACTCAATATAAACAGTAAAAATTTTAACTTACGCATATCTTACGTGTTCTGATTCCCACCATTGCAAAGGAGCATCATAAGGATCTATGGCAGAAATAATTATTGTTTGTAGATCTTTGGTTATCTTCTTAGGCTGTCTTGATGCTTCCATTTTTTTTTTATGAAGATTATCCTTTTCATTTTTATCGATAATTTTACTTCTGTATTTTTTTTTTTGTTCACGGTTAACTTTTTTCTTATATTTAGTTCGTTTTTTCTCTAATAATGAGGTTTGCATACTGAAGTATGCAAACTCTTTCTATTTTGGTTTTCGTTATATTATGTTGAACATAATATTATGTTCTCTCGTTGGTTTAAAACGTTTTTTGTTATATTAACGTTAGTATGATTGAACTAAAATTTTACAAATGAATATAATAAATTTTCAGAAAAAACAAATGTATTCAAAGCTGCAATTTCAAAGATTTAAATCCTTTTAAAGTCTAATATTCAAGTTCATAAATTAAAATAAAAATTTTGTTCTTTTGTTTTAAGTGAAAAAAATGTTTAACAGAGAGACATTATATGGAGAATAATTGAAAATAAATAATAAAAATTGAAAGATATTTATGATCAAAAATAAAAATTCACCTTAATATATTAAAATTTTTTAAAATCAATTATTTCATATTATACCATTAACTTTTATATTATTAACTTGAGATGAAATAAAATATTAAAAATGCTACATCTTAATCAGATTAAATGTTAATAATAAATAATAAATTATAATATTATAAATATTGTCATAACATTATATAAATGTTATTAAATAATAAATAATAAATTTATATATAAATAAATAATA
The DNA here is from genome assembly GCF_011392965.1 of Frieseomelitta varia. NCBI lineage: Eukaryota > Metazoa > Arthropoda > Insecta > Hymenoptera > Apidae > Frieseomelitta > Frieseomelitta varia. Next base: position 115,043 of record NW_025110007.1, on the reverse strand, counting down.
ATTTATATATAATCACGTTATATTAGATTTATATACATAAATTACTGAAAATATTTATTATAGAAATAAAGTATAAATCGAATATAAAGAATGTAATCAATTTTAAATACAATAATCTTTTAAAAATGTTATAATATTTTCATTATAATATTCAAATATATTTATTAATCAACAAAATCTTGATAAAATAATAAATTAGAATATGTATTTTAAATCAATTTTTAAAAACTAAATTCAATAAATTTGAATAATTAAATATTCCCGCGCTTATACTATGATACTCGATTTTATTATTAATCGATTTTTTAGTAGCATAAGTATACGATTTGTATGTTTTATACAAAATATTTGTCATCCATTTCAAAAATAATATTCAATATTCGATATTTTTCAAAAATAATATTCAATATTCGATATTTTTATTATATAAAAATATGAAATTACAAATAAAAATTTTATATATAAAAAATATCAATCTTTTATATCTGAATAATTTTAACCATAATCTTTTAGGAAATATTTATGTTACTGTTATATATAATATATACATATCATACACGTATGTAATACTATAATTAACCTTAAAGTAACCCATCCATGAAATTTGTATAGTTAAGGTTGTGTAATAAACATGGCGAAGTATCTGGGAATAGATAGAATTTATAATTTTTGGCGTACAATAAAAGCAAGCGGTGGTATTTTAAATTCTTTGCGTCTTACATTCAGGTTATTATAACAATTAATATTTATTTGAATATTTATATCAATATATAATTACTATTTCAATTGAAAATTTCGTTTGTACTAACCTAATTTAGCTTAGATATTTATTATTCTATAATTATAAATATTTATTTTCTATCGTAATTTTGACATAAACATATAAAAACAATTTAACATTAATGTTAAATTACAGAGTGGATGAACTAAGAGATGGTACCTTAGTTGGCGTAGATAAATATGGAAACAAATATTATGAGAATAATGAATACATTTTTAGTAAGTTCTAAGAATAAACATTTCGTTTATTTTTCGTTTTGCAAGTGTAAAATGTTTATAAAAATATTATTAACAGATGAGCAGTATAACTAAATAAATTTATCTCTTATAGAGAATGGCCTATTTAAATCAATTCACTTGAACTTCAAAACAAATTGACAACATTAAAAAATATATCAGAAGCAAAGTTAAATAAATTTCAGGGACCACATTATCTGATGTTAGTAAGCATTTTCTATATGGATACGTAGAGGATATGAAAAGAGCAAATTTATTTTCTTAAATGAAATTATATTTTTTAATAGACTAATCAATGCTAGTTGATATTCTGCATAAAAAGGTATTAGTCAGTGTATGTCAAAAACTATTAATTTGGGAGAATTTCCAATTTTAATTTTATAAAATTTATCGTATAAGAGACAAAAATAAGATGAGCGTAAAAATATTACTTCTGCTCTTTTTCATTTTTCATACACCTAATTTCATATAAAATTAAAATTAAAATATCTTCTAAACTAGGGAAGAATTGGCACAGAATTAGTATAGCAAATGTTTTTGAGTTTGTTTTAAGTTTTCTAATAAACATTTCAAGTGCAAAAAGAAATTACATCATTTTAGTTCATAGAGGAAATAAATATTATTTCTTATTATCTCAGCATATTCTAATATCCCATCAGGGATAATAAGAAACAAGTTTTTAAAATAATAAAAAAAATTCTTAAAGAATTATAAGAAACATAATTAAAATGTACACTATTACCCAAATTCTTTTTATATTTTTATCTTAGTTAATTTTTTTTTATAGGGTGATGACAATGATAATAAAAAATTTTAGCACAAATTTATCTCTTTAAAATTAATTTAATTTTGTTCAAAATGTTTTTTGGACAATGTAATAAATATCAAACAGATCAAAATCATATTTCTTAGTAAAAAAATATTCTAAGAAAAGAAAGATCATTCATAATTTTAGCAAACTATTTTCCTTATAAATTGACAGTGTAATTTCACATAGCACTTTGTAAAAATATATATAATTAAGCAATTAGAAAGTTTGAAAAATTGACAATTATAACGTGTAGAAGAAAAACAAGCAAAATTGTTTTCACAAACAAAATGACAAAACAAAACTTCATTGATTTTTCTTTGAAATAGAAGTTTTATTTTAATAAATAAGTAAACAAAATACTTATTATTGTAAAGTGTTTAAATCAATCTTTAAGAAATAAAAAATAATGCTTTTTATGATCCTTGGAAATTTCTTTTTTATGGACAAAAAATAAAATAAATAATTTTAATTAAAAATTCTTTTAATAGTCTATAAATTCAATTAAAAAGTTCTTAACAAAGTATGTTACCAAAATTAAGAAAAAATTTTATATATTGAAAATTGCAACATTTGATCAGTAAACATTTAGTAGATGTTTAATTTAATAGACGTTTAGTAGATTTTAGACCCATAAACAAGCCATAAAAAAGAAATGTGTCTTATTAACTCTGATTCTTATTACTCCATCTTCTCCTAATATTTTTTTAATATACATGAATTAATAACTTTTTGTGGGAAATGTCAAGCTGCATTGATTGATCTATTAATTTAGAAAATATATAATTTCATTAAAAAAAATGAAGTTGATCTTCATGTGCATTCTGTGTTCACATAGGAAAAGCTTACACATTCAAAATTTTCATATCATCAAAATATTCAATTTAAACAGCTATACATATTTAAAAGAAATAAGTATAATTTTATATTAATAATATAATAACTAAATGTAATTTAGAAGTATAAATAATTAAGAGTTACTATTAAACTAAACTAAACAATAAAGTTGTTTCTAATTAGAAAATTTTATTATCGTTATAACAGGTCGTAATAGGTGGGTAATATATTCTGAAAAAGTTTATTTGGATTACGATGGTTCTCAAGTCCCAGCAGAATGGTATGGATGGTTACATTATAAAACAGATTTAATCCCTACCAAGGATCCCAGTCGACCAAAACACAAGTGGATAGCAGATCACAAACCAAATTTAAGTGGTACTAATGAAGCTTACATACCTTATACTACTACAAAACCAAAAATTATACCATGGAAACCACCACAATAATATACTTTTAGTACATTGTATTATATATAGTTGTGTAGAATAATTATAATAAAGATAACATGTAATTAAGTGTAATTAAATTAGTCTTATAAAAAATATTTATTATGAAACTTAGTCATATAATTATTTCATAAATTTAATATATTAACTATTTTATCAATAATTACTGTTTCAAGATATAATTGATAATCAAATCTTAAACAATTCTCCATTATCACTTCTATTATATTTTTCTGGTAAAGTCTATTATGTAAGTAAAAAAGAATTATTAATTTCGCAATAAAGCATTTATATTTAAATTTAAAATGCAACGTTAGAGCAAGTATTAAATTTTGATAACGTATATATATTTTTGGAAATTGAATTTTATAGCAATGTGACTTGTATTCTCGTATACGTGCCCACTAGAGGTTTAATATAAAGCATTATATCTTATAATTAAAACATTTAATATGAAACAGAATATCTTATACTTCGCTATTGAGATCTAATAATCTTTATATTTTTAATTAAAAAGTCATGATATTTTGAATATGTTATCATTTAAATTAAAAAAGATAATTTAAAATTTTATAGAATAACCTAACCTCAATAGTTCATATTTTTGTAATTGCTATTTTATTTTCATTTAAAATATTATTCGAGAATAATAATTAAGCATTTTTTTATTACATATTTTTTAAGTAAATACGTAATAACAATATTATAAAGTAATAAATACTTTAGCGAATACCTAAACTAAGTTTCTCAGAATCCAAAAAAAGAAAAAGATCTATTTTAAATTCAATAAATTTTTAATTTGAAATATGTATATTAATATCTATTTACATTTGCAAAAAATATTTTATTGTAGTACTAAATTAATTTGAATTAACTTTATTTAAACGATTTCTATTAACTTTTAATAGAGGACATAATTTAAAAATAACAAAGATAGTACTTGCAATTCGTTTATTCGTTTATATACATATGTTTCTGTTATAATTTCTGAAGAATAAAGTCTTAAAAGACTTTTCTAGTCATCCTTATTCTTTGTTATTGTCATATTGATTAGTCCAGATTATTAAGAGCAAGGAGACAGTACAAAAAGTATAGACGGAAAAATTCCGATCGTAAATTTAGAATTAAAAATAACCTTTAGAAATAGCCTTAAACATCATTTACTTGAATAAGGATTTACTTGCTATGAATTTCACAATTAAATATAAAAATATGTTTGAATATAAATTCTAATTAATTAGAAAAGCTGTTCTGAAACGCAAAGATTGAAATTTAGAGGTAAGTGATATTATATACGTATTAATATATCGATGTTGACTATTTTTCCAATTAAAATACATATGTATATTCTACTATTTCAATGAATAATTTATTATTTGTAATAACCTATGTAAGTAATTAAAAAAAATATTCATTAGGTAAATTTAAATAAATGTTTTAAGTTTAACAATTATATTCTCTGTGTCCTACGTAATTGATTTTTAAGGAAAAAAATTGAAATTATTTATTAATATACACTATAATATTTAAAAAACTATTGATCATCCGCAATTTATAAATAATAAATAAAATTAATTAATAAATTAGTTAATAAAATTTAGTCTTTTGTTTCTTTTTAATATAATAAAAGCAATTTTTTGGATATTTCATACTGAAAAAAATGTTTGATTGTTTGAATGACTACATAAAATAAAACTATAATTTGTTTTCATGACATTGATTAATCTCAAAATATAACAAATTACGTAATTACAAATTATAGATAGAATTAAATTTATACTTAAAAAACTGTTTTTATAATTAATTAAAAATTAATTATATATCGTTTGCTAAAAAGTATATTTGTATATAATTGATTGTATTTATTTTTACCTATGCATAACATGCAATTAAACATTAATATGCAATGTATTACAGGTATTGAATTAATATGACAAATCATCGAAAATCGATATCACAAATAAAACATCTCGCATCAATAGAAAAAAAATTGTTGGTAAATGAAGCAATGGTCCATGTAAAGAATGAAAATTACTATAAAGCTCTAGGCCTATACAATAAAGTAAGTTTTCGAGTTTCATTCAAAATATGAATAATTCATGATAAATTATCATTAATATCAAAATATAATAATAAAATAAATATTGATAAAATTATCAAGTTATTTACAATACTTTTAATTGTATAACAATTTGTAATTCTAATTTTTAAACTTTTTTACGTTGCTAGTAATGAAAAATTAGTAAAAAATATTGAAATATATTAAACAAAATAATAATTTATTTTTATTTACCAATATTTTTTTAATCACGATCATTTATCTTTTCTTTAGATATATTTTATGAGTTAATGCACGTGTGTGTGTGTGTGTTACACATTCTATTATAAAATAACATTATTTGTCAATTTATCATTTGGATTATTTTGTCGAAAGTAACTACTAAAAAATACATACATATGAATTATAAACAAATGTAACAACAATTAAATTTACAATGAATATTATTATGTAATCATTGATTTTTTCGAACCTTATTAAAACAAACAATATCTTTTAATCTAGTTTTTTACTATTTTTATAATTTTAATACGAATATTTATAAAAATAGTTATTTATTGTATACTTATATTGTTGTTAACAATAAAAAGAACTAATTCTTATTATTGTAATGTGAGAATTACGATAAGAACATAACTTTGTATATACTATTATAAGCAAATATGTACATACATACAATATAATATGATCATAGTTTCTTCTTTAAATTTTACTATAAATTATTATATTGAAATTTTATTGATATTTTAACGAGAATTTTAATAGTAAAAGTTATACAAATAATAAAAAATATAATAATAAACACGTTTATTCTTTAAAATCTCAAAATTAATAAAAAATTAAAATATTAAGAATAAAATTGTTAGTAACGATTAAATCTATATACATGTATTAAGTAAAAATTAAAATTAAAAAATGTAAAAATTTTTAATAATAATTCAATTTCTTTGTTAATGACAATTTTTATGTAATTAATATATAATGTTTTATGTAACTAAATATATGAAAAAAAATTTTCAATTAGCACACATAAATTAGTAACACATAATGAAAAAATTTGTAGCGTATTGATAAGTTTTAGAATTTATAAACTACAATTATTAACATTAGTATGTAGTAATTTAAAGTTTAATAATTGTATAAAATTTATTACTGAATTGAAAATCGTTAAAAAAAGATATTTTTACTATATTATTTTATAAGATATATATAATTCTTTTATAATGTAATAAAAAATTTTTACATAATAAAAAATATATAAAAATATAAATATTATAATTATTCTAATTGTAAATAAAAAAACAAAACTAAAAAATTGATTTTCTAAAGTACCTTTGAACTACAAACTGGTGTAATTGCGAACTAAGAAGATGAATCTCTATGTTTCACATTCCCCGTATTTTATATATATGCAAAAGTTAAATGATTGCAAGCTGAACTAGATACTTCCTGAGAATACAAGCTGAAAGAGCACATGTACAATCAGAAATTTTCATTTGTCCGCATTGTTGACTGTTTCTAAGGAAACAAGACATCTGACTAAGGTGTCGATAATCACACGTCTATTCCACACGCAATCACACGAAAGTAGCGGTAGTACATGCTTATTTTCGTTACACTTTAAACTATTCTCGTGAATGAAACGTGCTGAGTGTATCTGTTATATTGATTTCTATTTACAAAATCCAGACAAAAAACCATTAGTGCTTCTCTTACAATTAGTTCTTAATATAAAATAATTAAAAAAAAAACTTTACATAAAATAATGTATTTAAAATAAAATAAATTATATTTGTAATAAAATATAAAATATAATATACTTAAAATGAAATATAAAATAAATACTTAATCTAAAATAATTTTTAAGATATAGAGTAGTATACAAAGGAGAAATATGAAGAACAACAATTCTTTTCTCCTATCTATTATTATTTCCTTTCTATTTTCAACACTATTTTATCTTTAAAAAAAGAAGGAGAAATCAATTCAAGATCAAATATTCATAAAAAAAATAATGAACGATGAGTGAAATAACTGTATCAGAATCTGTGAATACTCAAAACGCTATCGATTCGAAAATAATGGGTATTCTAAATTCAACAATACATCATCATGATCTATTACAAAGTTACGTACGAGCCCCAGTAGAAAGCGCTTCAGGTTCAAGGCAATTGGAAGAATCGGAAAATTTCGAAAAGATTCCATCTTCTTTGGGAATCTATTTTGACAAAGAGCTAAACGATGACGATAGTAAAGAAAGTCGCATTGGCAGTGACAAAAAAGATAAGAAAAATAAGCAACGAGAGAGTAAATCCATCCATAAATTATCAGTCGAATCAGAAATGAACATCCAAAAGAAAAAGAAATGACACCGACAAAACAATGGTACCCACTGCCAGGAAGAAGTATATACTGATAAGGATCGCGCTGCCGCGGTAAATATGGGTACCAAAGATATTAAACAGTCGTTAAAAATGAAGCAGAAACAGGACCGTAATTTACAATTACCCGAAGACACTGAACCAACGGCTATGTTGGCTTTAGGATTGCGCGAAATGCGAATTGGTGATGTTAAAGTCGCAATGAATTGTATTAATAAGGTTCTCGTTTATTCTTTTTGAATCGAACATTCTTTTGTTATTTTATTTCCATTCATATTAGTATGTATAATACTTATTATTTTTAAATGTTTAATATTTGTTATAGATATTATATATAACTTTTGCATAATATTTATAGTCTATATAAATTGAAAAAAATAATTAAATTACGTCAATTCGTAATGTCTGTTTGAAATTTAAGTTGAAATTAATTTTAGAAGGTACCTTATTTTAATTTTTTTGTCTTATAATATTACAGTATCAATTTAATTAATCTTTGAAAAAGTAAATGAAAATTTTTTTCTATACTAAAACTAAAATATTCAGTAAAATATTATAATTTATTATAATTATTTTATATATTCCTTTTTTTTAATTTCCCCTCAGAAATCTTAGGACAAATACTATATTTGTATAATGAAAATAATATAATAAATATAAACTAGAAATTATATGCAATAAATGCATATAAATTTCAATATACAATATAAAAGTATAAATTATATACACAATATGCAATATATAATATAAACTGTTATATTTACAATAAATACATGTAATATAATTAATACATGTAATATAATTAAGTATGATAAATGTAAATCATACTTTGTACAATAAAGATCTTGTTAATATATTAATTGTTAATATTGTATTATATTATATTATAAAATATATATACATGATTATACACGATAATAAGTACTGAATAAAAAATTGTCTTAAGATTTTTGAGCAAAAATATATATTCATTTGCAAAAATATATATTCATTTACAGGGTTATTATAAAGATGGTAATCTGATATTACCATTTTAATTCACACCATTATCATTTACAATTTGTTAAAAGTGTTTAAAAAATTGCGAAACGTATGAAAAAATTACGAAAAAATCTTAAAAATTAAATTTATTATACACACAAAATATTTTTCATATTTTATATATGTGTGTATGCATGCATGCATGTGTCTGTATGTGTATAATACCAACCAATTTATACATATATGTTTTTGACTTTCTATATTTTGATACAATATAAGTATATCATATAATTATTATTGTTGTTTTCCGTCAGGCACTGGATCTTGAACCAAATGATAACAACGCATTAATAGCACGAAGTAAATGTCATCTTTTATTAGGAGAGCCTCAAAAAGCACTGCAAGATGCTGAGAATGCATTACAATTTAAAATGAAAAATGTCAGTATGGCTAACGCAGTATACTGTAAAGCAGAAGCTTTATATTATCTTAACAATTTCGAGATGAGTCTCGTTTATTATTACCGTGGCATGAGAATACGTCCAGAATACGGACAATTTCGTCTTGGTGTTCAAAAAGCGAAAAATGCTATACAAAATATACTGCGTAAAAATTAAATGGTTTCATAACAACGTAATTATACAAAATAAAGGACTTGATATGATTATAAGAATTTTTATTAATTATAAACTATCTTTTAATTATAAACAGTTTTAAAATATTTTAACGTAAAAATTTAGAAAATTATCTGCGTAAGTATATTTAATCACAGAAGAATCTTCATTTTTTTATTAGTTTTAAATATTTAAAATAGAGAAAAAAAGAGGATTTTTATAAAAAGGGACATTTTACGGATTTTAATTAACTTATTACTTAAAATTATATTAATTCTGAATTGTTGATAATAATACTTGTTTAAAAAAACATATAATCAAATCAAAAAAATCAATCTTATAATAATAATAAAAATAATAATAAGAATAAAACACATTTTGCACGCTTTAATATACCCATGGCAATTATAAAGAAAATTTTGCAATTTTTTATTCTCATTTTTTTGTCTTCCAGTAAAATATATAGAAAATATATTGCACATATATATTTGTATGTATATATTTTATATTGTTATTTTTTCCTCGGAATCTATATAACTTGAATTAATAAATAAATTTAACATACATATAAAACATTTAAAATTCTTGCTTTCCTTTTACTATTTAAAATTTTACAAATATAGTTATATTTATATGAGTATTCAGTACATCTTGTATGACTAATTTCCTTTTACTATTTAAAATTTTACAAATATAATAATATTTATATGAGTATTCAGTACATGTTGTATGACTAATTGTAAATATACACAATAAACAAATATATTTGTACTGAATATAGTAAGCAATTGCTCTCTTCATAATGCAAAAATACATTTTTACATATATATATGATTTTTAATATACATATATATATTATTTTTACATATATATATGATGTTTTGGTAAATATATATATACATATACATAGTGTATTTCAAATTTTAACCATTGAATTTTGCTAACGCAGATTATTTTAAGCAAAAAGTATTATGTACATTATGAATCGATACATCTTCAATTTTGAGATATGAAAAAAAATATAGTATAAATGATTAGATACTCTGAAACACCCTATATATTCAACATTCAAGACAGCATTAAAACATTTATTTCGATATATGAACGAGTTAATCTTAATGATAATTAAATAAACATTAGATATTTTATAGTTTTATTAAATAATATAATATATTTATAATATTTATTAATATTTCAATTAAAGTAAAAAATTATTTTTAATTCACTCTTAGGTTACATAACCTTCGTTATATAAATAATAAATAATAACAATAAAATACAATATACGGCAAGAAATTTCTTTGAACATTAATATAACAGTGTAAAAATTAAAATTTATTTATAAAATTAAAATATTTCATAATGGCAGAAACTGTTTTAAGTTCTGGTGAAAAAATATTCATACTTCATGGAATAGATGTAAGTTAATATAAGAGAATCTGTATATATTTATAAATTAAAGGCTATTTTATCATTTTTACAATTTTGTAATTATAAGGCAGACTTTAGAAATGATGGTAGACGACGATGTGAATATCGATCAATGGAGATTGAAACTAAATTAATGCCACAAACGCATGGATCAGCAAGATTACACATAGGAAATACAGATATACTTGTTGGCATTAAAGTAGAACTTGATATACCTCACGCTGATAAACCAAATGAAGGAAAATTAGAATTTTTTGTTGATTGGTATGTCATACTCCTTATGGTAATTATAGTAGTTATTGAATGTTTGGTATTCTTTATTAATTTTCAAATAATTATTTTGTAAAATAAAATCCCTCATAATTCTGAATAATATCTAAAAAATATTTTATGTATTATGTCTAAAAATTATCTTAATTATATTTACTTAATTTTGATAAATGATCTTATAATAATTAAAAAAGTAAAATATTTATTAGTTGTTTTACATTTTTCATTATATTTTAGTTCTGCTACTGCAACTCCTGCATTTGAAGGAAAAGGTGGTGATGATTTAGCGACTGAAATAAGCAATGTTTTAACAGCTGCTTACCAAACACGTAATGCTTTTGATTTAAAAACACTATGTATTTTACCTCATAAAAAATGCTGGAAAATATATGTTGATGTTTTGGTAAATATTTACACACTTGAATAATTATTACAAGGATAGTAATTTTAAGGACACAATGCATATACACAGATTCTTCAATGTGGTGGCAATCTTTTTGACGCAGTAGGAATTGCAGTTAAAGCTGCATTAAATAGCACAGAAATACCAAAAATTACAGCTGCAACTCTTGATGGTGGAGAACCAGATATTGAGTTATCAGATGATTCATATGACTGCATACAATTGGATACGAGTAATTATCCGATTATTATAACACTGTGTAAAGTATGTTTCTGTTAATTTATATTTTTTACAATTTTTATTGTAGATATATCTAAAGAAAGAAATTTTGTACTATATTTAAAATATGAAATATATGTAATTTATATATGCATACACACACACACACATGGATTAAATTATTATTTACTTTTTTCTATAGATTGGCGATAATTATATTGTAGATCCAACCTTGGAAGAAGAAGTGTGTAGTACAAGTAGTATTGTTATGTCTATACTACCAAATGGTAAAATTTCATCAGTAGTTAAATTGGGTTATGGAAGCATTCAATTTAACACATTTACCAAAATGTTGCAAGTAATAATATTATTATACATTATACAATGTATCTTACGTAATATGGCCACGGTTTTTCAGGTCGATTTCTGATAAATAGGTCTAACAAAACAAGGTGATTTTAACTTTTTATTGGAAAATAAGGTTTTTGTAAATTTTGCATATTTCAACATGTAACCGACTGAAAATTGATTAATCTTTTTTTTATCAAAACTGTCTGAAAAATCGTGACAATAATTGCGTGCACCTTACATGCAGGATTGAATAGGATGTATAGTACAAATAGACAAAAAATTATCCTACATGTTAAAATAAATAAAAAGTGTAGAAAATTTTCTCAATTAAGGCCTTGCTTTTGAGAAGATCCAGTTTAAAAATTTATTAAGTACATATAAATTTGACAACTGAAAAATGATATATGAATTTGTACGATTGATATATGTATTCAAATTTGATAGTTTTGAAAAATTTTTCGATACACTTTTGCATGTTAAATAAATTCACTCAATTGTGTCATGCACCATTTTACCCCTTGTGTGTATGTGTATATTAAAAGTACCATATTTTTAGATGGGTGAAATTATAGGATTAAAATTGAATAAAACTCTCATGGATGTACTGAAAGAAGAAACTCAATTTGGACGACAAAGACGGATATTTGGATTTCTTAAATAAATATCTCTAACAAATATAACTACATTTTTAATTCCAAAAATTGTATCATTCTTATCTTTCATATTTTTTAGATAGCTCTTTTTTTCTTTGTATCTTTAAATCTGCATAATTAAACAATGTGCAAATAAAATAAAATAAGTATTTTACTTGGAAAAAGCAAAAATAGAATTTGATTTTTAAAACCATTTACTCAAATTATAGAATTATAAACATACAATACATTTTAAATTACTATTTTATTATATTTAAATACTAGATAATAATATATATACTAGACAGTAATTTTTATATGGCAGAATTTTCAAAACCAAATGTAGCAAAAGGTTTTGGAGGCTTTTCCAGACCTTTGTAATCTTTAGTTCCTGGAATTTTTACGCAGCGTGTTTGTATCTTTCTCCAACCAGATTGTCTCATCCAAGTCTATAAAAACAAACATGGTAAACGATTACTATTAAAACATTACTTCCTTATGGATTTGAGCCTTTTTTTAAAGTTATAACTTTATTATGACATACGAAAAAAATAATTAAAAAAAAGTTGGCTATGATTTAAAAAAAAAATCTGATCAAAATTTATAAAGAAATAATCTCAACAAATTCACAAATATTTTAACATGTTTAATATTTAAATATTCTATTTGCCACAAATACTGAAAAAGTTTTCTTACAGCTGTATTATAATTATAGTAGTACCATCCACCATAAACTGCACACATTCCCATCAAAATTTTTGCTGTACAATAACGTAAAATTAATGCATTTTGAGCACCCTGTAATCAAATGTAATGTCAGATAAAAATTATTTGTTCTATATGAAAATTTTATTTTCTTACCACAACAGGAGTTAATAGTCTTTCAAATGCATTTAGTGGTACTCTATAGAATCTTCGAAATGGGTTATAGTAATGTTTATAATACTCCTTTGACATTAATGGCTCATCTGGTGCAAGATGCTGACTTTTAAGAAACCGAGCTCTCCATGCACGTTCTTCATCTAACATACCAATTAAACGTTCTCTTTCGTTCATGACACGCCCACCAATATTCATGACTTTTACACCACCACTATTAGAAGATGCCATTGTAAATGGATTACTAAAACTAAAAAAATTATAATGATACAATAGCTAAATAACTACATACAACATAACAACATAACAACATAAAAATTAGGAGTGTTTGTCATTTAAGTCAATTATATAAAATAAGTAATAATGGATGTAAACGAAATTAACATAATTTAAAATTTTAGTTTTTATATGCAGAATATAATAAAATAAATTATATAATAAATACACAAAATAAATTTGTCTTATATAAAAATATGTGTGTAATGTATAATAAATTACGTACATAAAATTTATTACAATGCACGATGAAATAATCGATTGAATTTATGGAAATATTAATACACAATATATTAAAAACAACCTTTATATTTTACACACAAGGATTATATTGCACAAGACATACAATTGAACATAACCTTTAATTTATGTAATGGACATGCGCATTACGTATTACAATCACTATAATACACAATTTACTAGGAACGATTTCGAAATGTAAACATGACTTTAAATAAGATTTTGCACACTTGTAATCGATATAATATTCATATACAGTTTTGTGAATAAATAGTAATAATTTACATTTTTAATATTAAATTCTTTATTTCATATTTTATTTTCTCTTTTTGAAAATATAAAGAAAGAGAAAAAATAGTTATTATTATTATATTTCTGATGTTTGATACAGATTTGAATTCTGTTAATATCTTTTACTTTGACTTATTCTTTTCTTATATTTTATCATATAAGTATAGACATATTTTAGCAGTATATCCCATTTCCTGTACAATTACTTCAAATTTAACTTTAGAAATATATTGTAACCTAGTTACTTGTTTTATTTTGAATTGATTGAATAATTTAATTTCAAAAAATGAAAAATACAGATCGTTTTTGAAATGTTTAATCATCATTTTTCATGTTTTTAAATTAAAGGAATCTAGTAAAAAAACATTTTATAAAATTTTTAATTTTTCCTAAATTCCTTATTAATATTTATTAGCATTTTTTTATTAAGGATTATAGACATAAAAACATAAATATAAATATAAGGATATAATATATTATATTATATTATAAATATAAATATAAGGATAATTGTTGGATTCCGCGTAATAGAATAACACTTATAATTCTGAAGAGTTTTATTCAACGTTGCAATCGTGGTTAAGGGACGTATACAAAATCTTCAAGACTTAATGAAAAGAATGCTCAAGCTTCTTCTCAGAACGTCTTTTTACATTTTTGGTTATCATGACCAAAAGGAAGGGAAAACATAGATGATCAACTACTAAATTTTACCCTTATAACTAACTATTGCAGGTCATTTTTAAAAGGACTCACTTTTAAAGAGTCACTTTTAAAAGGAATTACTAACTCATTGTTAACACTGATTGTGAGCCAATATTGTCAGACTGGGTTGGTCATCCAATATTATGATTAATCTTTATAAATTATGAGTAATCTTTATTAATCATCAAGTTTTCATGATTTAGTAAGAATTTATATAGCAATTAATAAGTTTTGTAACTTATGTGTGTATCTATGTATGTATACAGAATATTCCAGATCTCAGTCGTTAAACTTTGCCAACATTTAAGAAGTACTTAACTTTTAATAATTATCATTTTTTTTACATTAATTAATACTGGTTCAGACTAGTTTATACAAATGATAATTTTCTGTTTTTAGTATACACATAAGTAACCATGTTTTTTATAGACCGCAATCACTGCATATTAGAAAAGTTGTTATTAATGGTACTAGCAGCCTCTTCGATCTTTTCTATCAATTCATTACAAATATTTGTACTGAAGTACATCATTGATAATCATAAAAGTTAAGTAGCTTCAGTATATATATCTGATTGCTTATGGCTTGTACTAAATTTTCTTTTATGCATCGAAAACAAAGATATATTGATGCATAGTGTATAATATTTTTAATTCAAAATGATCTCTTAAACATGTTGGCAAAGTTTGAGACCTGGAACACTGTGTATATATATTTAAATAAAAACAGTTCGTAATTTTAAAGATAAATTTGGCATATATTATATAATTCTTATTAAGCCATCAAATGTGCATTTAAATAATTAAATGGAAATATTTGACAGTTAAAATATTTTACATTACAATATAGAATTTTTTATTCTGAAAAACATTAAACATGTCTTACAATATAAAACAAAATTTGTGATCTAACTATTAATACATGAATCAAATATATAATTTTTATAATGTTGCAATTCTTTTATAGTTTCTTTTATATCAGGTAATGCTCTATGAACATGTTTTTTTTCTAAGGTAGGTATATTTATATTCCATCTCCTAAAAGTAATATAAACATTAACATTCTATTAGATATATCAAATGTAATAGATAAAGAAACACTTCTAATACCTACTTAACTAATTCTTTAATGGTAGAAATATCAATAGTTCTATAATGTAAATAATTATTAATTAATGGCATATGTTTATATAAAAACATACGATCCATGTAAACTGAATTTCCTGCTAATGGGCATGTCATTTCTTTTATATATGTTTTTAGATATTTTAATAAAATTTGTTCAGCATCTTGTATTGTGGTTTTACTTAAACGTGATTCGTTAATTAATCCTGTCTGAAAGTGTAATAAAACTATTTTTATAAAAATTTATAATTATTATTAAATTTTTATTATAAATTTATTATAAATCTTTACTTTTTGATGAATCTTTAAACACCAGTCATTCATATTATTAAGTATTTCATCTGGCTGATGTACAACAACATTGAAATCTTTGCTTACAAGTTTTAAATTTTTATCAGTGATTAAGCATGCTATTTCTAGAATCTGGGATGTACTTACATCAAGTCCACTCATCTAAAGTATATTTGATTAGTAATGCTAAAAAATGTATTCTTATGTGAAAAATTATTTAATAATATTTACTTCCATATCTAACCAAACAATGTAGTTATTTTTCTTTGTGCTTGTACTTATATAGAATATAGACGACTTAGCTGTTTAAAGAATTTTTTCATTAGTTTTAAAATATATACAAAATATTACTTTTGTTTTTAATGATAAGCATAATATTCATTGAATGTTCGTTATAACATTGTAAATGCTTCTTTTATTATTGAAATATAATTGTAAAACTATTAAAAATCGACAAATTTGTTATTGTTAAACATTGTTACATTATATTACATTTTTAAAATTTTTATTACAAATTTTACGAAGTTATTCGTTGCACAGTTAACGCACTAATAATAAATTATTAGAATATAATTACGGTATATTTAAATTACCAATTTGGAAATAACGAGATACAGTTAATTGAAGACAATTCTTCGTCCATTTTATACAGTATGCAAAAATCATCTTTATAATATTTTAATCTGTTTTAATTTTATACAATATATTTATATATTTAGAAATGAATGGAATGCAGTGCGTAACATTCAACTAGATGTTAAGTAAAATTTACTATCAAAAAGTAACTAAAAGCGTCCGATAAAGCGAAATACAATTGCTATTAATCGTACATAATAAAATAATATTAGTTGTTACTTATTATAATTATTTATCTTCGACTTACCTTTTCAATTGAAAATATAAAACAAAATATTTATAAATTCATAGTATAAAAAAATTTAAATATGAAATATTCGAATAGTTTTTTGAAAAATTATGAAAATATCTCATTTATTAACAACCATAATTTATATAACTATATATTTATGATTTATTTTTTAACAATGCTTCTAAAAATAAATATTACTAAATTATTTTTCTTAACCTAACCCATTACTTAATTATTTCAACAATGTACAAAATTTGTAGTAACAAGATATAAATTTTCAAAATTCTACATTGCTGAATACAGATTTTCAGTCATTTAAATATATTCTCTTATTAGAACATTTTGAACTGCAAAGAAGAATTATATTAAACCGTAGAAACCATTCAACAGAAAAGCAGAGAATATACACAGCGGTGGTGGCAACAATGACAGACTTGTGAAAAAAGTATCACTAAGATTGCATATAAAAAAAAAATCTGCAGTTATTGGATGATCACAATTTTATTTTATTAAATAGGTTATAATCCTTGAGGAGAGAAATATGGAAGCAGAACCTTTAGAACTCGAAGATGGTGAAGTTATAGATGATGAGGTGAAATATCGTACAATTTTACATTTTACAAAAATCTAACCTATTGTAACCACAAAGACTGTATTCCAACGTTAAAATTCATAGTTGAATTAAAATCATTCGAATTTATTCAATTTTTCTGTACTTTGCAGTTGTAACATTGCATTTATTAAAACCATGTTTTTAGATGCTAAATGTAAATATTATTTTTACAATGATAAAGTATATTTGTTAATTGTTATAATATATTTTTATTTAGGCAAGCGATATTGAAACATATAATGTTTTGAAGAGACCTCATGCAATTCCGAATAAAGAAGAGTTTATAAAAATGGGCTATAGCGACGAATCTGATGATTCTGCGGATTCTGAAAGTGATTCTGATTCAGATTCTGAACATATCAGAAGCAAAAGACCTAAATTAAAACTAAAAAGATCTCGAAGTATGACAAAAAATTGCATGGACAAAAGTGACAAATATAAAATATGGTGTACGCAGTTGCAAGAGGAATCTTTAACAGAAAATTTAATATTATGTGGTGTAACGAAAAAACAGAATCAAGAACGCAGCGTTGAAAGTTATAACATTCCGCATCGTTATTCTTTCAAAGGTAAATGGAATACAGAGCATCGTAACAATAATAGTTCAGAAGATGAAAAAGATGGGGACAAAAGGCTAACAAATAAAAGAACAAATTCAGACAGAAATAATGTTAGGTTGAGATTAGGAAAAAAACGTAATCTAATGGAGATAGATAACCAAAAGGGAACTGCACGAAAGATAGCAGATTTAAATACAACGATTGAATCAACTGACGCAGATGTGGCAACTGATATAACGTCAAAACTTAATGAGAAAAAAGATCTTCTTATAAGTAAGGAATTTATTGTTATCTTGAACTAAATGATACCCATGTATAGTTATTTAAACTTGTGTATTTTGTAGGGAGAATTGTAGATATTATTGGTAGAGAGAAAGCAATTGAATTTTTTCAAAAAACCAAAAAGATTGAAGAAGGAGGTGGCATGTTAATAATGAACGGATCTAGAAGAAGAACTGCAGGAGGTGTATATTTGTGGTTAGTGAAAAACGACGAACATATACCACGAGAAAAAATAAGAGAGATTTTTGATTATGACAAAAAAGAACACGCCGAACAGAGGAAAGCCAATGCTGCTGCAAAAAGACAGAAATCACAAGAACTGATAAAGGGTCTCGAAAGTAAGTCATCTGTTACATGATAAGAATTTTTTCTTAATAAAAATAATTTTAGATGGTTCAGAAAAAGATCTTCCCGCCTTATTAACAAAGGCAGAACTTTCTACAAGAGAAATAGCAGAAGAAGCAAGATTAAGACGTGGAGAGGGAATGGATAGAATGCCAGTCGATTCTGATCGGACAATGACTAATCCGCCTCCTAGTCCTGTAACTGATGATCCAGATCATTCAGAACATCAGAGGCATGTTCAAAGTTATGAAGACGATTTCCTTGACATTGGAATAGACATAGACAGTATGGAAGTTCTTTAAAATATTATAATTTCTTTTTAATAGATGTATTGCGAAAATAATTTGTACAAAACTCAAAAAAAATTTTAATCTTTACAAAATATCTATACACATATATTATGTGAATACAGTCTACGTAATTTGTACGTTTGCCTACAATATATACAAATAAAAATTATAGATCAAATCTATTGCAACGACGTTCCACATTGTGATAAAATAATTTATCAAATGTACATATGGTAATATTGTAATTTTCTCAGACTTTGGAAAGCAAAAAAATATTTGTATACTCTTTTTTTTATGTTTCATTTAACACATTTATATTTATTATTAAGATAGATGTAAAAAAAAAATGTAAGAGACAAAAATGAAGTTTCATGAAAATTAATAACGTAACATAAATAATTATAATTTGTGTTACGTCATTTTTATGAAATTTTCGTTGTTGAAGATTGTTTCATGTATATAAAAGTCATTATGATAATAAATACTGGACTATTTGTACTTTGTATAATATATTGAACAATGTCTCATATATAAGATTTTACTTTTTATGTAAAAGTATATAACTTTTACTTATGTAAAAGTACAATTTAGTTTTTAATTAACAATGTTATATGACATAAATTTTAGATTCAATTAAAATATTTTGATTTTGGTTAAGTTTCTTAAATGTATTAACATAATTATATACTTAAAATAAATAGCTATTTAATTATTTTATTACAAAAATAAATAACTCTTATACTCTTATAATTCTTAAAATTGAATAAAATAAGACTGAATTATTTTAAATTTTTATGTAGTTGAATTTTTAAAATTCCAATTTGTATTAAATTTAGCATAAAAGTCATAATTTTAAACATGCTAATCTTGTGGAATTTTATGGATTAATATGAAAATTTAATTTCCTTATGTATCATACAGCATAAGGAAAACGAAAATTTATATAAATTATAAACTTATATTTAACTTTGGGGAGATAAATAAATGAATTTATTCAAATAACTTTTCAAATTTTTGTTTCTTGAAACAAAAACTCATAAATAATAGTTTTATATATAATTATACAAAATAAAACATTAATATTATTTAATATATTTATTCTTTTATATATTTTTAAATATATGATAAATATCATAATATACGTATAAAAAAATAATTTTTGATTTTATTTAATGAATATTTATTTTGTTTTATATTGAAGTAATATTTTATACATTAATAAATACAATTAAAAAACTTGTAAGTCATAGCATTTTGTAAATAAATTTTATATACATATTTATGCTGTGTCTGTATGTTATATACATAAATATACAATGTGTGATTATAATTTGTATGAGTATAATTTGTGAAATAGAATGGATATATAATATATTATATAAATGTTTTATGAAATACACATCAAATAAATTTAATATTTTAAAAACGTAGTTTTTTCCATAAACTCATTTTATTTATTTCTATAAGATTTTATACAATTGAAAGGAATATAATGCATATTTTTATACATAATATATAATTTATGATCTTTTTTCTTATAGCATATACTTTTCATAATTTATAATTATTCTTCTTGTAACATGTTTTAAAATTACAATCAAATAAATAATGAAATATATTTCCTTTATATTTTCTAATATTCAATTACTGCTTTTTCGTGCTGCAAAAATTTAAATATATTGTTAATTTTTAGAATAAGTTATAAGAACTATAAATAATCTAATTTCATATCCTATTTCCATACACACATGTACTGCTATTTTTAGTTGAATATTGCTTCGCACTTGCTTATTTCTATTTACATATTGGATTTCTTATTATGAGATAGTTTTGTAACATAAAGTCATTTATATAATTGATGAAAACAAGTCTATAATTTAAAATAAAAGCTGATGATTTTTTAGATCGTGACATTTTAATAGTTTAACATTACATATTTATTTGGCATATACTTACTCAGTGAAATTTTGAAGTAAGATTTAATAATATTACATCTTTTTCAAATAATTACATCATTTTTTTTAATAAAGAGAGTAGCATTTCGCATCTTTCTTTAACCTATAGAAAGATATTAAATACATAATATATATAATTTACATTATTAAGATATTAAATATATAAAATATAATATATTCAAAATAAAGAATATATATAATATACATATTCAAGAATATAATATATTCAAAAAGAATATATACTTACTTGATCAATTGTACGATTTCCTAATGTTTTACTGACCAGGACAAGTGAATTTTCAGAATATTCCTTTTTAATAGTTTGCAATAGAATCATATCTTCCTGTCGTGTCCACGATTTAGTGTTTACATTGGTATTTAAATCAGTAGCATTGTTTATTTCATGAGATGAGATCTTGCTTACATTATTATTCGACATTTTCACATCTGACATATTATTTACCATTATTTCTTTAGAGTTTTTATAATTGATAAACAAACATTCATCCGATTTCCCATCAGGACTGACATTTGAATCTACACATTCCAATTTTACTTCGTGTTTGTCAATTTTTTTTTCACTTTTAGTTTTACACTGAGATATACGCATTTTTTTCGTATTTCTATTTAAATAATTCAATTCATTCCTAGATCTTTTTAAGTCTTTTTTCTGATCTTTTGACGGCGATTTTATAGTCTTTTTAGTTTTTATAATTAATTTTTCCCCTTCTTCATTTTCTTTGACAGGTGAATTTTTTGCTATGCAAGATTTTTGATATTGTTCATCAGCATGAAATTCATTCTTCGAAGACTTCTTTCTTTGTTTGGATGAAATGGATAAAGCAAATTTATCAGTAGTTTTTAAAGATACACGTGCAATATTTTCCAATTTTTCTTCTTCAGCTCCAGGAAAAATAATTTTTGCAGGTCTTAAACCTTCAGATGTTTGAAGGTAAATTTTCCCGTTGAGGAACTGTATTTTTTTATTAAAAATGTGTTAAACAGTTTTAAATAATAAAACATGAAACATTAATTTTTATTTAAAAAAATTATTAATAAACATTTAATGTACATTTATTATAATTAATTATAATTCACTCTTATATTCCGCTTTACTTGCAGATTTCAAATTGTTCTAAAAACTATTAACAAATAAATAATAAAAAATTTTACGTACCCTTGTGCCACAAGACACACAATGTTCAGAAATATTTTTATAAGTGGATTCATCACTACTGTGACAACTGCATTTGCAGTTTTCTCCACCATAAGGATCTTCTTGAAATGATAATACAGACAGTTCTATATTTTCATATAATTCAGGTGCATCTTCAGAATAAATTTTACTTTTATCATATGGACCCACTGGACATGTTAAGTTTTCAAACATGTGCGATGCAAACAAACTATAACGTAATAAATATCTACAATTTTCTTCTCATTAATATATATAATAATATTATTACTTGTATTACCTTTCTGGAGGTTTAGCAGTTGGTAATATTTGTAAAAATAAATCCATAATCAAAGGATGTCCTTTGAGTATAGAACTCATAGTTGCATGAATATGCTCTAATGTTGTTTGTGGATTGGATGAAAGTTGTGTAATAGCTTGCATCATTTTTGCTATCCGAGAAGGTTGTTTAGCAAAATATATTTGAGCTACATTAACAAATTCATTCATTTTTTGAAGCATTATATACTCTACTGATTTATCCAGCATTGCAGCTTGATGTGGTTTCAAAAACAATAAAAAATCTGTACAAAGCTCAGGATATTCCCATAATTTTTTACATATATCATGATACAAATTAATAGTTATTGTATCTTTTGCAGCTTTTCCCATAATTCGTTCAGTATGCAAAGAATTTGCTGAGTTCGAAAATGATAATTCATCGATCTGATTAATATTATCTAATTTTTCATAATAATCTAAATATAATTTTATT
This sequence comes from Frieseomelitta varia, assembly GCF_011392965.1. Lineage (NCBI taxonomy): Eukaryota > Metazoa > Arthropoda > Insecta > Hymenoptera > Apidae > Frieseomelitta > Frieseomelitta varia. The sequence continues at coordinate 91,923 of NW_025110007.1, read as the reverse complement.
ACGGACCGTAATATTGCTGGATTATTAGATTCTAATGTCAAGTGCAATTTCTGAAAGTATGATGCTGCAAACTCTACATGAAATAATACAAATTAATGTTACATTAAACTAAAATAAGTTAAATAAAATGTATTAAAGTTATTGAATAAGCACGTACTTGAACCTCTTTCTTCTTCATTTAATGGATTTTCTGATTCTAAAAGTCTTTTAATGTTTTCTAATTCTCTAGCTTCTTTAGCTTTCTTTCTACTAATAGAATCTTTTTTAATAGTTGTGCTAGCTAACATTAGTTCTGCTATTTCATCTTCATTGTCCTATGATAAAATATTAAAAATGTTAATTTTATTAAACATTAATCTTGAAATCAATGATAATTTTACTTACAAGCATAGACGAATCTGCTGATTTTTCTACATTTTTATTTACATCATTTTTTTCTCTGGATTTTAAGGCATTACAATTGGATAAACCTTTTGGTCCTAATACTTGAGCCATTAATTTCATATTTTGAGCACTTTTTGTTTTTGCTAATCTAGGAGTAGTCTTTCGTAATTGAGGTAATTCTTGTACTATTTCAGATTTTTTTGAAAATTTCGAATGTTTTAAGGTAATTGAATTTGTGGATATATCATTTTCAACTTCTTTTAATTCATTCGTATCTTTTTGCTTCCCTTTTTCTTCTTGTGTAGTTATAATTTTTAAAGAATTGCTATGATGCAATGAACATTCTTTATTTAATGTATATATATTATGTGATTTAATATTATCTCCATTGTTTGATATATTTCTAAAGACTTCAAAATTAGCATTTGCATTTGTGCACAAATTATCTTTTGATGTATTTCTAGTTGTTTTCTGATTATTTGCAGGTAATATTTTTGGTAATGTATTATTTGCAGGTAATATTTTTGGTAATGTATTATTTGCAGGTAATATTTTTGGTAATGTATTATTTGCAGGTAATATTTTTGGTAATGTATTATTTGCAGGTAATATTTTTGGTAATGTATTATTTGCAGGTAATATTTTTGGTAATGTATTATTTGCAGGTAATATTTTTGGTAATGTATTAACAGGCTGGTTTTGTGCACAAAGAAAGTGAGCTTTAGAAATAGTAATTTGGTTTCTATTTCCATTTCCATTTGTAAGACAATCTTTATTTATATCATTGTACAAATTAAGATTATGTTTTCGCTTCATCATATCAATTTTCTGTTTTGTCTATACAAACAAATATAACATTACAAACAACACGTAACTATAAGATGAGACACTTGATATTGTCGTAATTTATATCAATATTACTGTAGCAAAAAATATTTTCAAGGAGATACATTCGATGTTTTATAGAATATTTATCTTTGAACTTTGAGTTTCTTTCATAATAATAATGATGGAAATCAAGATAATTAAATGCCACATCTTATATAAAAAATAACTAAAATAACTAAAATATTAAATAAAAAGAAAATGTGATATAAAACATCGAATATGTATATAAACATTTATAAATTAATCATATTAATTACTTACATTATTAAGATAAGTTTGCCAAATTAAAGGTAACAGATTTATTGATTGATCCTTGGGTGCCTTCAGATCACATTCCAATGTTATATAATGTATTGTTCTAGGAGCACAATTCTTTTCAAAATAATGCTGTGGAAACATTTGTTTAATCAAATTTTATTAAACTGAAAATATATATTATATTGCTTATAAATATATTATTTACTTTTATCGGATTTGCATCTTTTGCACTTCGACATTTTTTGATGTGATACAATAATCCTTCAGGTTCTCTACATGGCACTAAATACTGAATAATTAGTTTTACTGCATCTGCTAATTGAATATTTTTACCCTTAAATTTTCTTGATTTAGATGCAACAAAAGGAAGAAACTGTTCCAAACCCAATGCAATTAAACTAAAAAAGCAAACCATTATATTATACCTATACCCCAAGTATTTCTTTTTTTTACATTATATACTATTCACTTACTTTTCTTCTGATCTTAAATATGGAGAACGCATAAACTTATTCAGTTCACTTCTGAATGGCATTTCAGGCAAGAGTTGTGGATACATCAAAGCTTTACTTTCCATAAATATTTTTTTTAATTCTGGATGAAATTTAGGAATATATTTACATTTATTTATTTTCTTTACTACTTCTTCATCTGTCATAGTTTTTTTGAAATCCTCAGAAAATTTATTATCCAAAAATTTATTTTCCCAATCAGATACTAATGTTAAAGCATCTGATAAATTTGCCACATTGAATGCAGAATTAGGTCCATTGCTCAAGTATCTAGTACAAATTCAATATATATTTAATACATATTTATTTACAAATTGGTTGTAAACTTACTTTATACTATTCAGATTTTGTTTGCAAGTTTTTGACTGCGAATGTAAGTCCGGATGCATATATGTCATAGCAAAATGTTGCACCATTAATTGTACATGTTGTCGAAATTGAACTGCCAACAATTCTTGTTGATTTGGATTCATTAAATTGGGAAGTTCGGGTTCTTTGTAAGTAAGTAATAAATCTGTTACAGAACAATTCTAAATTCCACAATTAAAATTGTAATAAAATTGTATTTTTAATTAACACTCGGACGGAAATCCATCGAGCAACTATGTAAGTGACGGTGCTCGAGTCCGTTCGAATCCAATATATGCTTTTTTTTCATTTTTGACTTAATTAAAAATACATCTTTTAAGAAATAGTAACTTTGTTATCGTTTTAACATAAATAAACAATGATTCGCACCGATTCTCAAATATCATATGTCTAGAGCGGAGTGCGAATGAACCTGGACACCGTCCGAATGTTAAATATAGTAATTACGCTATCATCTTACCATAATATTGTTTTCGCTTGAAAAATTTGTATTTTCTGGAGATTTTCTTTTTTTTGAAATCTCTTGCTCTTGTTTTGAAAACATGTCTGTAAACTCAAATAATTCTGCAATCAAGTTATTTAATTCTTTACGAGTAATTTTTACAGCTTTGTCAGCTCTCAATTCTTCTTTATCCACTGTAAATATATTTAAATTATATAAATATAATAATTTAAATATAATGGTCTATTGAAGAAATTTATAGTATGCAATCATATCTTTTTTTATTATACATACAAAACTCTGTTTCCTCATCTTCTAAAATATTATATTCTGGATCTGCTTCCGAATCATCTTCCACTATTGTTTCTTGAGTTAATGGTTGAGTAAATTCTTTTAAGAAATTGTCCCAATCTTCATCTAGTTCGCAATCCAAGTCATACATGTCAGTGGTTATATCTGGTGGTATGAATGCTTGTTCAATTTGTTCCAAAGGTGTTTCACTTAAACAAACTTTTGAACGAGTTCTTTGACCAATACTTTCTTCCTCTGTTGGAACATAAGGAATCCTAAAAAAAATTATATTAAAGAAATTAGGATTCTATCAATATAATTTATATGAGTATATATAAATATTATATATATTATTTAAAAATTTCTTAAGTATGTTAATCTACCCAGGAATCTTAAAAATTCCTTCAGGATCAGTCTGATCCTGAGGGTCAGGTGATTCTTGCTCTGGATTATATTCTTCATCAGATGAATCTTCTGGTAATTCTTCTTCGATTAACACTTGTACTTCTGATGAAGTCTTCTTCACCGGAGTAATTGGCCATGGTATATTAACTTGAGCTGCTGCTAATTCCCTACATTAATTATACAATATTTTTATTCGATGAAATTATTGTACAATTATCGCACTATTATTGTATAAATGTATAATATATTTTATCAAACTATACTTGGCCTTTGCTCTTGTTAGTTTTGGTTCGAAAGATATATCATCTTCTGTATTATGGAGACGATTTTTAGTCATTGCCATTATATCTTTGTTATGTTTCTATAAATATATGTAAAACGATTGACAATTTCGTTTCAATAGAGAACTATTTCTTATCTGTCCTTTTAATTTATATTTCTACTGCGTTCTAAAATACATTCTTTCTTTGTACAAGTTTATAACAGAATTATCAATTACAGTCTTTATTTGATGTACATACATATCTGGATTGCTAAATTTCGCTTGAAGCGTCAACTATGGCTACTTTCTCTTTCTCCGCCAATTTCCGCGGAAAATTCAAATGACGTTACAGTAGATGATATGAAAATATGATTTTCGTTTCTTTTATAGAAATAACAATTATTATATGAAGTAACATTATAATTACATAGCGGATATTAAAATTAAAATTCTTAAAATTAATATTGAAGAAACAAGAATTATATTTCATTCATTAGATATTTTAACAACTTTATATATTTGGATACTTTATATATTTTTCATATTATATATATATCATATGTATTTTGTCCATTTTAAATTTCGCATAAATACATAAAAATCTGCAGTCTTTAATTATAACACAATTAACAAATTTATTATTTTTTTACATCACAGTTTGTACATATCTTATTATGCATCTCTGAAATCTTAGGACAAGTTAGTACTACATTTGTATAATGAAAATAATGCATTAAATATAAATTATAAATTACAATAAATACAATATTTACAATATAAATTACGCAGTATAAAAATATAAATTATATACACAATATGCAATATACAATATAAATTGTTGTATTTACAATAAATATAATATATAATTAAAATATAATTAAAATATAACTATAATATATAATACATAATTAAATACAATAAATGTAAAACATACTTTATATGATGAAGACTCTGTTAATGTATTAATATATTATATTATATATCATTATTATAGTATTGCAAAATGTATTATAAAATATGTATACACAATAATCGGCGATAAGTGTATTAAATATTAAAAGTAAAAGTGATCTAAGATTTGAATGGAGGTATACATGTTTGTCGATCCAAAAAGATACTCAGTAATATATATGTAATATTTGATATTTAGAATTACAAAATTGCATAAATATTAATATAGAGCATTTTCAAAATTGTTTCTATAAATATATAGAGTATCTTATACAATATATACAATCGAGGAGAGGATGATCCTATACAAAAAAATAATTCCAAAAAAAAGACTAAATTTTTTTTACTTAAGGTTCCATTTTTGAGAAAATCAAATTTGAAAATTTATCAAGTATACGTGGCAATTTTTAACGAAACATATTAAAAGCCTGCTGTTTTGATATAAATAAATAAATAAATATTAAATACCTAAATTAAATAAATTTTATTATACGTTTTTGACCTATTTGTGTAGAATAATTTAATTATTCTCTGTTACGTTTAGAAATTCAAGAATCCTTGATAAATTTTCAAATTTTCACTGGGTTTTCTCGAAAACAAAATTTTAAATTTTATTCTACATTTCCGACTTATTTTTCACGAGAAATCATTCCTTACCCGTTGTATTTATATTTAAAAAGCAGTTTATAAACTCGAATTTTCTCTTTATTTGTTTACATACAATTATCACCCTCAAACATAGAATAGAATATAAGGTCAAATTTTGATGTTTGAAATACATATATTAATACATATAATCTGTTTTGTCTTCAATAATACACGACAAACACGACGAATCAGAGTAATAATCTATTTGTTCCGTTCTTTCTAATCTATTTTAATATTCAGATTAAGAATGAAAGTACTTCTTCTTTTCATCATTTTCATATTGACGAGCTTTACTGAAGCGCATAAAGATACAACTCCAAATTTATTAATGGACAGATCATACATACTAAAACAAGTGAATTGTATCTTAAACATAAAAGAATGTGACGCGATTGGGAAAAAAATTATAGGTAAGATACGAAATATGTTTATGTTGTTTATTAAACTTTCGGCGTACTTTGTTTGTACATTTTTTTGTTTAATTCGAGTAAGGAAAATAATGAAACGTCACAGTAAAAACATAGTGAAAATAATTCATGTCAATTGCGTTCAGTACTTATATTTATAATAAGTGTATCATATATTTATATTTATCATAAATTGTATAATATTTTTAAATTTTTGGATGAATTCGAATTGAAAAATTCTTAAACTGTTTAACATACTCTCTTGAAACAGAGTTCAAATTCGGTTTTATCAATTCAAACGAATAATGGAGAGTAACAGCGAATGTACTTATATCATATGTATTACTATATTTATATCATTATCACAGAATCATTGATTATAAAAATCAGTTTAATGAAAAAGTTAAATACACACTAATAGTTAAATATATTCAATAAATAAAAAATATTATTTTTTGTCCTTGTTTCATTTTACTATACATACATACATACATACATATATACATATGTACCTAATTTTATACATATACTGAAACTCAATAAATTAAATAGGTCAAATTAATTAATCTTTGTTATATAGTATACAATATTAGAAAAAAATAACAGTCAAAAAGAAAATGTTCTTTCTACGTATATATACATATTTGTTTCACAGTACAAATACAAATCACAAATTCATCAACAATGGATCAAAACGAATTCATGAAAAGTTATCCCGCGATTTTAAAATCAATAAATTTTAGATTATTGAAAATTCGAAAAAATTAACATAATTTCGTGATTGTCTCTATAGATATAGGTAATATCTTTAAGTAATTTAGCATGGTTTACTATAATTATTTCTAATCTTTTCCGCATTCTGTAATTATTTCTTATCTTATAATTTACTATAACTATTTCGTTAAAAATTTATGTATGTAAACAGTAAACATTTAATCAACATATGTACATATATTATAACAAATAATAAATATACGTTAAAAGAAGAATATTGATTCATTAACAATATTTTCCTTGTGTAATAATTTATTAATTAAAGAATAAATATCAAATAATTCTATGTTGAAAATATGTAACGTTTATACTTTTGAAAAGTATAATAAACAAATCAAGAAATGTAAATAAGAATCATCAAGGTTTACTTTCGGGAGTTTTGCTTTGTCGTCACAACAAGTATATCTTATTACAATCTGTATTGTTATGATTAATCAATAATGTTTATCAGGTAAAAGATAAATTGAGCAAAATCAACAATTTTTCTTCTTAGCATGCAAATTTAGAAGGTCGTATTTACATTTAATAATTCGTTCATGTTATATATAAAATATCATTACAATTGTTGCAGCATTGTTGCCAGAAGCAGTGAACAATCATTGTAGACAGTGTACATCTCGACAAGCTGCACTTGCAATCAAGTTGATAATCTTTATGGAACAAAATTATCCCAATGAATGGCAATTGATTCTACAACGTTATAAAACGACGAAATAATAAAGATACCATAGAAAAACAATATTTGACAATGGAACAACAAAGAAGGGATTCCTGAGAAAATTTTAAAAAGACTGGAGGAAAACAATATTTGACAATGGAACAATTAAGAGGATATTCCTGAGAAAATTCTAAAAAGACTGGAGAAATTTTTAAAGAAATTGTTGAAGAAATTTTTCATAACAATAACTAACTTTCAATATTAATAATCTTAATATTAATTTTAATATCTTCAATATTAAAAACTTTGAATATTATTAATCTTAATAATATTACTATTAAAAACTTTGAATATATAACTTTTATTGTAACATTTTATATTAAATTTGAATACAACTTTTATTATATTCTATTTGTAATATTGGATTACCCGCTTATTCTTTACCCGCTAATGTCAAAATATATTATATTTTTAGTATTAGTATTTATTGATAAATTATGAATAATCATATACATGTTATATTTCACATCTATTCTGATTCGTTACTAAATTTTCGTATCAAATTAGTATAATTTTGACAATCTTATAAAATTCAATGTATAAAGATACAATTAGTAATGCATGTTCTTACAATAATATGAATTAAAAATTAAGTAAGTAAATTAAGAAAAATTAATGTATTAATTGTAAGTAAAATTTAAAATTGTATAATGCAACACGTTATATTATTGTTTCTTATAAATGGTCAACAGACTTTTGCATATATGACAAATATAATATGTGTGTTTCCGATTCGATAATACAATCGGAAAGAAGGTGATTCTATATGAAAAAAATATGTTGAAAAGAAATAATAAAATTTTTTCGTTTAAGAGTTCATTTTTAAAAAACATCAAGTTTAAAAATTTATTAAGTATATTTGAATTTAGTTATTCTACCTGCGAAAGTAAATCAAAAATGCAAAACAATATTTTTCCTTTTAAAATTTTATCTTCAAGAAGATAGACTTCGAACATGTTTAGCTAAGAATTGACTTATATTTGAAATTGAATTTTCTTGAAAATGGAGAATATTATGAAAAATTGTGTTTTATCCTTTTAACTAATTTTCACAAATAAAATAATCTTCTACTCATTATTCATTTTTGACCGGTCCAAAATTAACTAAATTTAATTATACTTCATAAATTCGCAATGATTTGATTTTCTCGAAAATAGAGCCTCAAATAAAACAATTTCTTTTTTACTTACTTTTTAATGTAACATCATCTCCTTTCATTACCTTCTGTATAAATATTACATATATTCAATATAGTGAATTTCTTGTTGTCTAAAGATTTTCGTATGATATTTCAGATTTATTTAAAAGATAAATAAATATTGTGTTATTAAAAAACACAAGTATATGTTAATAATGACCGTAAAATAATTGTGCACGTATTTTATTAAAGTAAAAGGTATATTTACGTAAAACAAAATCTAAAAAATGAAATAGAAAGTTTATGCAGTCAGCTACAATACAATCAAATGATAAAATGTGTTGAAATTATGATACGATCTGCATTTTAATTAATATGATGATTGTAATGTCGAAACGTATAAACAGTAATAGAAAATTCCACGAACTAAAAACGCTAGATAAAGAAAATAATAAGAACATAATAATAATAATAATAATAATAATAATAATAATAATACACGATACAATTTCAGCTAGTTTTGAGTTTGATAATAAAAACATACATATATATGTATATTTAAAAGAATAAATTACTTTTCAAACTTATATAACTGATATTTTTAAACAATTTCAATTTTGTTTAATAAAACTTGTTTAATAAAATTTATAATTAATTATAATTTATAGTAAAATTTATAATTTATAATTAATATTGAATTTTATTCGTAAAATTTTATTTTTTTATTTTTTTAAATATATTGTCATATCACACAAAATCATATTAAAACTAGAACTATCGACAATTTGAATATAAAACTTACATAAAAAAAATTAAAGTATAAGGAAAAATAATAATATAATAGAGGATACAAATCTTTATTTATGTATTTTACGAAAAAACGAGTCGAATCTCAAAAAATTCATTATTATAAAATTTTTATAAAAAATTAGGAGCCACCACTTTTACAATTCTAATATTAATTGATTAAATTGAACGATTTTATCTTTTTTACCATTTTATTAATGTATAATATTTGATGATGAATATGCAAATACCTATCCAATTTTCTGAGGACCTTTGAAAAAAATAATTGCAGAAGTTTTCAGATGTAACTTCAATATCGTATTATTGTTGAATCGTCCTTGACAAGGTATGCAACGTAAATATCTGATGATTATTCTCTAAACACGCCGAAGGATCTCTTCATTATTCTAGATAGCACGCAGTTGTAGCTACATATGTTGACTATGTATGTATTTTTACAGCACTAGTTGTATTTCGTACAATTTTAAATAATATATAAATATATATAAATATATAAATATATATAAATATATAAATATATATATATATATATGAAATTAATAATTAATTTGAAAAATTTAAATAGACGCAGAACGTATGACAATCAGAATAATATTTAATAATTCGCATAAATATAATTTTATTTATTTTTGATAAATTATTGTCTACTCCTCGTATGTATATATATATATATATATTCGATTAATGCTGTACAATAGTATACATCTGATGAAGGTGCATGTAAAATACTCGACTAACGCGTTTATCCACTCCCTCCATTGTCCTCTGTCTTCAGCTATATAATTCGACAGCTGGCTTCACCTGTTACAAAGAGCGTTTTACTTTCAGCCGCATAGGGTAGCTTTCAAATTCAAATGTTTCTTTTTAAATTACCATCTATTACTGACTTTATTCGTTAAACTAAATAACGTAATTTGTATTATTTCGTTCATTTTAGTGTTATTTCTATTGGTATAATCATCATAAAATTTTACTTTTTAAAATTACAATATGAAGATTTATCTTCTATTATTCGCCTTAACCGCGATCGTTTGTGTAATAGCAGAAGATTATACTACCAAATACGACGATGTAGATGTAGATAGAATTCTACAAAATGGTCGCATCCTCACCAATTATATTAAATGTATGCTGGATGAAGGACCCTGTACTAACGAAGGCAGAGAATTAAAAAGTAAGTGTTATTTTTATAAAATTAACATTTAATTATTCAAATTTAATTTTTCCACTTGTTTCTAATTTGCTTGATAATATAACTTCGCTAATGTTTTTAAATAATTTAGGATAACTTTTATAACAGATCGCACATTTAAAATATATAATATAAAGCATAAATATGCATGAATAGTTTTCAAAATTTGTCGATGAATTAAAAAAAATATAAGCAATATAAAAGTATGCGTACAATTGTTTATATTGGAATATAATTTATTGCACCCAGAATACTTGTTATAAGTACTTGTTTGTAAGTAAAAATGTTACTTAAAAATATTGATAAATTACTTGATAAATGTTCAAGTTCTGTTAAACAGATGAATTATTAATAAGAAACACATATATGATGTTAATTCATGTAAATATTACTGTATAAAAGTAGGAGAAACAAAATATATTATTAAAGAAGAAACAATATATTATTTTTAATATTTTTATGTTTTAAATATAATTATCTTAACATTGGCAAAAAAATATTTATCTGGAATTTGATTTAAAATATAATATGTATCTTTTTTTTTAATATTTTATTATTTTTTATCTTTTTTAACTTTCATAATTGGTTTCTTCTAGAAATAAAAAGAAAAATATATAAATTAAAATACATTTATGAATAGATATTTATTTTTATAACTGAGGAAGCAATTTTATTTTTTTATTCAATATGACCAAAAGTTACACCGATTTCTTTTCGAAGTTTCTACGTATATCTGAAACGATTACGACAGAATTCAATTTTCGCTCTCCCTCTCTTTATTACGTAAGTTGCTTTGAACTTTCTCGTTTGGATTACATCGAATTCTGTTAAGCAACGTCAAAGTTGTTATTATACATATATACAATATGTCCGGTTAAATGCGGACATATTGTATATATTCTGTTTGCAACTATTGAAAATATGAAAAAATATTTTACATAAGTTTTTTTTTTTATTTCACAGAGAAAACTTAATGCAATTTAATTTAATATTTAATGCAAAACTTAATTTGACCTGTTATTTACAGAGATTATATAAGATTGGTGAAATTTTTTTTATCATTTTATTACACATGTCAATACGAATTTAACAATATAATAAAAATATTTATATAATAACATTAATTTACTGTTAAATTTATTTTAATTTATTATAATTTTAATTTACTTTAAAATATTTTTTCGAATCTTCAATAATTAGAGAAATAGTAATGCTCATGTACTTAATATACTGTAAATATGTGTTCAAGTAAAAAATGATATAAAAAAATGATTTTACATATATTATAATTGTATACATTTGTATTTTTTAAATATCATAAAAATAATATTGAAAAACACTAGAAGAACATAAAAAAGTTTCTATAACTTACTTCATATTGATTTCAAATAGAGACAACAGCAAAAAAATTTTTTTCAATATATAAATTTATATATGCACAGAGTGTCTGTAAAATCGTGGTGTGATCGATATAAAAACTATGATGCAGAAATAAGTCAGAAGAAAAAAGAAATACTTTTTTATTTAAGACTTCATTTTCGAGAAAACCAAGTTTGAAAAATAAGTCTAGTTTCAAATAAAAAACGTTTTTTTTTTTCAAAATTAGAATTACTTTCCAGCCACGATCTATTTTAATAATTTGTGGCATTGACTATTAATTTTCATATAAGAAATAATTAATATTTATAATAAATTATCAATTATCAATAAACAATAAAAGATTATGTATTATGCTATAAAAAATTATGTTGTGTATTAAATTAAAATTTATTATAGTATTATAGTATTATATCAAATTAAATTAAAATTTATTATAGCATTATAGTATTATATCAAAATTTCATGATGGAATTGCAAAAATATGATTCATGAATGAAATATGATTAATAAATGATTCATTTGTTTATTGTTTCAGAAATTTTACCCGACGCTTTGTCTACAGATTGCAGTAAATGCAATGAAAAACAGAAACGCACAGCGAATAAAGTAGTAAATTATCTGAGAACTAAAAGACCGAAAGATTGGGAACGACTTTCCGCAAAATATGATTCAAGTGGTGAATACAAAAAACGTTACGAAAATGTATTACATCCTACCAAAAACAATTGAATTTCTATATACGTAAAGAATAAATTTATAAAGTTTATAATAAAAATATAATAAAAATAATAAACGTAAACATATATATATATATATATATATATATATATATATATATATATATGTATATATGTATATGTATAGTTGATAATAATTTTGTTATTATTTTATGTTAACATTTTGCGATCCGTAGCACAATACGTTCTTGATTATACAATTTTTGATATTTAAAAGAACTCAAGCTAAAACATTCGAACATTTATTACAATAAAATTCAACTTTTTCAATATTGCCAAACGATTGATAACACTGTGCCATCGACAGATCGAACTACCAATATAAATATGACAATACCATACTGACGACCACAAAATGCTAATAAGTTATGATATTCATAAAATATTTCGTATTACAAATATTATTAAATGAATTTAAAATAAAAATATATACTCACTTTTCATTAACAAAAACATGTTCTTTGAACTATTTTTCTCGTATTTATTAATAAAGTTGTTTTATTTGAAAGTTTATGAATGAATTCATACATTGAGAATGAAAGATATAAAAATTCTGAGAATAAGTAAAATCTTGCTTATTCTACTCGCCTTTTCTTAACAAGTGAACCAAGCTGAAAAAAATATTAATTTTAATTTTAAGACGATTTTTTTAAACATGATGAAATGTATAATAATCTTACAAGATCTGAAATTGCAGGCAAATTATTAGTTTGGTCTGTAACATTTGTCTCTGGTTCTCTAGTCTCCTTTGGAGGTGCAGTTTTTTTCATATTTCTATGTTGTGGAAAAGTAGGCATAAGTTTGGGATCGCATGCTAAAAAAGATTAAACTCAATGATAATTGGTAATTTAAATATTATTTATTTTAGAATAATACGTATATTATTTCTATTACTTACGTAAAGGAGCTTCTTTAAAATAGCTACTTTGTAAACATTCTTCTGCAGTGGCTCTTTTTTTTGGATCATACATGAATAAAAAATTTAATAATCTCAAACCAGCAGCACTCAACCATGGAAATCTTTGTTTTAAATTATTATATGGTTGCTGTTTTAATGTAAAATTTTGCAATGCCGGAAGTGTATTAAACTCTGGCCAAATTGCTTCACTTGGTGTGCCTAATAAGTCAACAATTAATTCTAACTGCGCAATTTCTGATCGTCCAGGCAATAAAGGCCGATGTCCAAGAAGTTCCCCTAATAAAAACATGTATGTGATGAAACTTAAATTATTATATTACTATTTTGTATTTATATAAATTAATACACTTATAAATAAAAACATGCGAAAACACTATACCTAAAATGCAACCTGCAGCCCACATATCAACAGAAGTTGTTTGAGTTTTTGCCTGTAATAACAACTCTGGTGCTCTATACCATAATGTTACTACTCTTGGTGTCATTGGTTTTAAAGGCAAACCAAACCATCTTGCCAATCCAAAATCAGCAATTTTTACGCATCCTTTATCCGTCATAAGAAGATTTGAAACTTTCAAATCTCTATGTACAATAAAATTATGATGCAAATAACGTAAACCCTTTAATACTTGTAATACAATACATTTGACTTGACTTTCTGAAAATGGTGCTTGCATATTATCTAATAAACTTGCTAAATCTTGTTCGCAATATTCCATGGCAAGAAATATGCTTTCTAAACTTCTTCCTACTACCACTTCCCTCAAATGTACAATATTTTCATGACGACAAGACAAAAGAACAGATATTTCTCTTAAACCACTGACCGGGAGGCCATCCTTCTCATGTTCCATTCGGACCTTTTTCAAAGCTACAACTTTATCATTTTTAGTATCTCTTGCTCTATAAACAATACCATAGGTACCTTCTCCTATACGATTTAATTTTTCAAATTCTGACACAAATCTGCATTTACCCAACTATCAAAAAAAACAATAGAATAATGTATTATACTCTAATGAATATAACAAATATGAAAATCATAAATTAAATCGTTACAATATCTTGTTCTGGTATTTCCATCGGCTTGCCAGTCAAGAATGACGTTAACACTCCTCTTCTAGTTATTGGTGCTGATGGATCAGGACCAGAGTCAGATGCAGTCTTTTTATCAGTATCATTATTTTCTACTGATTTTTTCTCCAATGTTTCGTCTAAAAAATGATCAAAGTTTCACTTGATTGGACATAATAGTTTTTATTTACTATTTGATATAAAATTAATCAAACCAAGTTTTATCAAATATACATTACATTCATACTTTTATAACAATACATATCTATATATTTATTAATATCACTTAAAATATTAAAATAAATTAAAATTATATTATATTATAAATTAATAAAAAAATTACTTTGATTACTTTGAGACATTTTGGTGCTCAAAAGTTGCTATTTTCATGAACAAATTTATATTTAAAACATTCTAAATTTGAGTTGCATTATTTATTTTATAAATATTTCATTTCAATCTAATATTTAAATAACATTATGCCAGATTCAATCGTATCATTATAAAAATCGCTAAAAGATACAATTAATTTAATATATAAATATTAGATAATTTCAATTAATATATAATAACATAAACAATTAAATTGCTTAACCTAGCGAAATAATGTTTATATAATACTTGTAATCGAATAAGATGCTACCTTTTGTCATTATGGAATTTTCTTAAAAGAATATTTTTGTAACTATATCTGTTTTTCTTTTTAGCATTCGTGTTTTACAAAAACTATCAATCCCCAACAATTGCTTGACCGGGTAATTTTTATGTAATTCGTTTACACCATTAGAAATATAAACTACAGATTCGACGAGTGCATAAATATTATTAAGACCTAACCTAAACCTAATCATATGCGTTATCTTATATTATATCTTCGAAACAGAATAAATTAAAAATTAATATTTATATTATCAGAAATATACAGGAATAGAAACAATACTAAACAATGCTAAATAAAAACAATACTAATAATAATTTTTCCATTAGAACATTTATAATCATATGATGTTCTTAATTTTCTTACGATAAATTTACAAATACTATAATATTTTAAAATATATCTTATATATTAGGACATAATTTGTTTATGCATATTATAATTTATATTTAACATGTAATATGCTACTGCGTGAACATGGCTTTATATTGGAAATGCAAAACACATTTACATATGTTATTCAAAAACAATGTAGAACATTCTCAATGTAGAATTAAAGAATTAAATTCAAGGAAATTAGAAAACTCTAAATTTAGTTGTAAAAAATTGTAGTAAGTTAAAAGTTTTGATCGTACACGATCTTTAAAAGATGATTTGTTTCTTTTAAAGGATACTTGATTCTAGATAAGGTAAATTTTTAATTTGATAGCTTTTTCTAATTTCGGCTATTTTGCTGGCATTTCTTCAATAATAGATTTATTTTATTACTAAAAGAAGAAATCAAATGAGAACGAAAAAGTGATGATAGTTTTTGTTATTTTAAAAAAAACATTACATTAAAAAAATTATAAACCAGAGCGAAATAGTCAAAATTGGGAAAAAAATTTTAATGATTAAAAATTTATTCTAGATTCCCTCCATTTAAATAATTATAAATTTTGTTAAAAGCATTTTCTTTTGAATTCTGTGCATTTTTTCTTTGCATGTAGTTCCGTTGTTGAGTATGATGACCAAATTTTTTTATCTTCAACGTGAAGTAAAATCTAACTACTGTTAGATCATGGAAATCTAAAAGAATAATTTCAAAATTAAGAAAAAAATTCAAGAATCAAGTACAAACTATTTAAAAAAATTTTCAATTTATTAACTTTTTGTACCTTGAATATTTGTACATATTTTCAAGTAAAGTGTTTTGTAAAAAAATATTTTCAAATTCAATTTTCGCGCATTTCATCAAACAAAGCGATTAGCGTTTTCTAAGTATTCTTAGATAAACTCGATAATTTTTAATAACCTTTAATCTAAAAATACATAACATATATATATCTTATATTATATTATGTACATATTTTATGTCATTATCTTTATTATTAGTTATTAATTTTAAAAATTTTTAGTCTTTTGATGTATTTATATATCACCTTCATATATATTGTGTATTGCATTCTAACTATAGTATTTGTCTATCTTTAATATTTGTAAGTTTATGATATTTATATTATGATGTGTACTGTTAATGAGAAACAAATAGTACAAAATTCAATGTAAAATATAATATACATTTGTGAGATGTACCTGGCTTTATTTTTACGTTATAGAGATTTATTTACATATGTATAAATTATTTGCCCATAAAATTAAGTGCACAATTTTAACGTGAGATCTTAGTATATTTCAAGCATGTAAATACAAATAAAAGTTAAAAGTTGGACATTAATCTTACCTTTATTACATGTATCTAGTGATTACAAAGTTTTTGTAAAATTAATTTTACTTTCTGTCTTTTGATTAGTTTATGAATGAATATTGAAAAAAATATTAAATATACTGGAGTATTATGCTGTCAGTATCTTTTGAACATTGTATTTACCAGTAAGAAAAAGTTTCTAGAAAAAGAAGAAAAATAACTGAAGTGAAAAAGAATTACAATTTTGTATTTAAAATGAGTTCTCACCATGAATTGAACATATCAATTGAACATCCAACTTCTGGTGATATAGATCACATTAGCACACTTTCTGAGGATATTGGTGCTCTTTATCTCTCAGATGATTATTCAGATGTAACTTTAATTGTTGGTGGACAAAGATTCAACAGCCATAAAATTATTTTAGCTGCACGTAGTCAGTATTTCAGAGCTCTTTTGTTCGGAGGTTTGAAAGAATCTACGCAACATGAAATTGAATTGAAAGATGCTAATCTGACTGGATTTAAAGGCTTGCTTGAATATATATATACAGGACGAATGTGTCTTACAGACCGACGCGAGGAGGTATTGATTCTGAAATACTTTCATTATTTTCTTTATTTGATAAATTTATTGTTTTTAGGTAGTATTGGATATTCTTGGACTAGCACATCTTTATGGATTTTCGGAATTAGAAACGTCTATATCAGATTATCTTAGAGAAATATTAAACATAAAAAATGTTTGCCTTATATTTGGTGCAGCACTTCTTTATCGATTAGAATTTCTTACTAAAGTATGATTATCACATCAAAAACATCTAAAAATATATTTGAAAATATCCAGTAAAATTAATCTATTCTAGGTTTGTCATGAATACATGGATGAACATGCGTGCGAAGTAATTCAACATGAGAGCTTTTTGCAATTAAGCACAGATGCTTTGAATGAACTTGTGTCAAGAGATTCTTTTTACGCACCAGAAATTGACATCTTTTTAGCTGTACGAGCTTGGGTGAACGCAAATCCTGATGCAGAGGGTAAAAGTGTTTTAGGTACATATAAATGCATTAGAAGTAAAAAACCTATTTTGAATATATTTTCAAAATAATATTTATATAATACTATCGATTGATTAGACAAATTTTGTAGATAAGGTACGATTAAACTTAGTTTCAATTACGGATCTTTTAAATGTTGTTCGACCAACTGGATTAATTTCTCCAGAAGCAATCTTAGATGCAATAGCTGCAAGAACACAAATACGTGATTCAGATCTCAATTATCGCGGTCGATTACTTATCGATGTAAATGTTGCCCATCCTATGTATGGTGCTCAAGTTTTACAGGGCGAAATGCGTAGCTATCTCTTAGATGGTGATACAATTAATTACGACATGGAACGAGGGTAAATTGTTAAATTCATTTTGCAAGTTATTCGTTTAAATAATATTATTCTTTTATCAGGTATACCAGGCACACCATTACCGAATCACGAGAACATGGTATTTTAGTTAAATTAGGAACTCAGTGCATCATCAATCATGTTAAAATGCTGCTTTGGGATAAAGATATGCGTTCATATTCTTACTATTTAGAAGTAAGATCAAAATAAAGATTGGATAATTAATATTTATGTTTGATTTTTTATAATAAATTGTTTCTCATTTCTTTATAGGTATCTATGGATCAAAAAAATTGGGTTCGAGTTATTGATTATACAGAATACTTCTGTCGCAGTTGGCAATACTTATATTTTGAACCAAGAATAGTTCTGTATATTCGTATTGTTGGAACAAATAATACTGTAAACAAAGTAAAATCATTATTAAAGTTACATTAAATATCTTTCTCTTTCACGTTCGTATTTTATAACTTTAATTTTTAAAGGTTTTTCATCTTGTGAGCTTTGAAGCATATTATACAAATCATACAGAAAAACTCTATAATGGTTTTGTTATTCCAACACGGAATGTTGCTACTATGGATCAAAGTGCAACTGTTACAGAAGGTGTTTGTAGGTATGTAAGTTATTATGTATTATGTTTTATATATTCAGTTGTAACAAATTATTTAAATTCAGATCTCGGAATGCTCTATTAAATGGAGATACATCAAACTATGATTGGGATAGTGGTTACACATGTCATCAAGTTGGATCTGGTTCTATATTAGTACAACTTGGACAACCATATATTATAGACTCTATGCGGTATTATTATTATATATGTAACAAATAAGAAAATATATATGTTCTAATAAATATTGATTTACGTTTAGATTATTACTTTGGGATTGCGATGATCGTTCGTATTCTTACTATATAGAAGTGTCTGGTAATTCTTGGAGTTGGGTTCTAGTTGCTGATAAAACCAGGGAAGCTTGTCGCTCATGGCAAACAATACACTTTGAACCTGCTCGTCCTGTTGTCTTTATACGTATTGTTGGAACACACAATACAGCAAATGAGGTAATCATTTTGTATAAAAAATACAAATATTTATAAATACCTTCTATGTATATGTTCATTTTATGTAGTAATATTAGACAAAATAATTATTGTATATATATAAAAATTATTCAAACTTCGCTTTCCAGGTTTTTCATTGTGTTCATTTTGAATGTCCTGCTCAAATAGATGATAAAGTTGTAAGTAAGTCTTTAATACACAAAGAAAAGCAATCAAACAATCATGATTCTATACTCTGGTCAGTGTCATTGCCTCCGGAAACAGCTACAGAAACAGTGAATATTGATCAAGAAGAAATAAATTCTACAGATAGCAATATTTTTTAGGATACAACCATTTAGGAACAAATCATTGTGCAAAATTTCATTAATATTATGATTTAAGTATTTTATTTCTGTTTTTTCATTGTAATTTTCTAATTTAGGAATTTAAATGCTTGTATAGTATAGGAATATAAATTTACATATATAATGACATAATTGTAAAATAAATTCTTAATTTAATGAATTCATTAGTCTCAATTCATTTGCGTATAACCAAAAAAAAAAAAAAAAAAAAAATAAATAAATAAATAAATAAAAGAAAACGAAAGATGTTTGATATTTATTGAAATTTATCCAAAGTGATAATAAAAATTAGAAGAATACAAGTAATGAATAGATATAGGATAAACGATTTATTTGAATAATTACTAATTTACATAATGATACATAGATACTTCCATGAAATTGATAGATAAGAATAGGAAAAAAAACAGATGAATACATACAGAAATTGGAATTTATTTTTACATAATTAACTTATATAAATTGTATAATTGAAACATGTATTCGATTATTATATTAAAATTTTGAAAATGTCCCTAGCAATCTCGTCTTTATTACTTTACAGTATAATATTTATACAGCACTATATAAATTACAAAATACAATTTTGTGATTCTTAATTGCTAATTTTTAAATCTCGATTTATCAATTATATTTTCGTAAACCTAAGTTTACATTCGTACATGATTAACATATAACTAGATACATACACGGTATAGTATATAAATAGTATTAGTGTGAGTAACGTGTGAGTTTTTTAATATAGTGGTGATATTAACACAGTGTATTTGTACAAGTTA
Source organism: Frieseomelitta varia (assembly GCF_011392965.1). Taxonomy (NCBI): domain Eukaryota; kingdom Metazoa; phylum Arthropoda; class Insecta; order Hymenoptera; family Apidae; genus Frieseomelitta; species Frieseomelitta varia. Next base: position 71,426 of record NW_025110007.1, on the reverse strand, counting down.
GAATAAGTAGTAGTAAAACACATTGAATTTTGATAAAATTCATTTTGATAACAAACACTTTTTAACGGTTATTGTAAAAGAGATATTAAATAATAAAAGTAACGAGGTGATTGATTTACTTTGATTACAAGCACGATCACCTAGCATAATAAACGAACAACACAGATAATTAAAAACAGCGGTAAAGTAATAACATCGGTAAAAACAACGATAATACAACGTGATTTTAAAGTTCTTTAAAAATATACACATAAATATCTTAGATACCGTGCCATAAAAAGCATATAAAAGTATCGATGTTTAAATGTAAACTGCAAAGATATTCAATTGAATATACAAATCATTCATTGATTTTTATTAATTATTAAACATACAACGTCAAATAGTGAACTTTTGTTCATAATTCCCATATAATATAATGAATGTTTTGATATGATTATTCAATATAGTATGCCATATTTTGGAAATGGAATACAAGGAAATTATTATTATATCAAAAGGGATTCGATTAGATAAAGAAAAGAATTATTGTTATTCTGGCTATCGTTTTCCTAGCAAATGGCCATGGCTGAGAATTCAGAAAATGAAAAGTACCCTTTACACAAATGCATATTTCAAGGTGATGTTAAAACTTTAAGTTCTTTAATCAGAACTTATAATATTGCTGAGAAAGACAAACAAGGTTAACATAAATAGATTTATTAATAATTAATTATATTTGAGTATAGTTTATAGAATAATTTCATTTTTTTCTACAGGAAATACTCCTTTACATTTAGCTGTTATGTTAGGAAGAAAAGGTATTTGTATTATGTATTTATATTTATTAACAATGTATATTATTAATATATACATAATGATGCAAATCTTAATCATCAAATTTTGCCAGCATATTTGGGAAATCATTTTGAGTATCATTTCAATACCATGAATCAATAAGTCTTTGTTTTTGAGATATGAATGAAAATGTAGTACAAGCCATAAATAATCAGATATATTGAAGCTATTTAATTTTTAATAATTAAGGAGTACCTCAGTGCAAAATTTAATAGAAAAAATCAAAGAGGCTGTTAGTAGTATCAATAATGGTTTTGCTATGTTCTGAATGCATCCCATGTAAGCATGCTTAACTAGGGATAAAAGATTTAAAAAATTGGAATAGTTTGTATAAATTAATCTAAATTAAGATAATAATTTAGATTAATTTAAAATAATAAATGATAAGATATGATAATAAATATGACATGATAAGATATGACAATAAATGATAATCATTAAAAGTTAAATAGCTTTAGTATATCTGACTATTTATGGGTTATACTATATTTTCTTTCATATCTCAAAAACAAAGACATATACCATGGTACATACAATATTTTTGGCTCTCAAACATGTTGGCAAAGTTTAGCAGATGAAGTTTGAAACATTCTATATAAAGTTTTAAATAAAATTTCAGGATCAGTTCAACTATTACTTGCACATGGTGCACCTGTAAAAGTGAAGAACTTAGCTGGATGGAGTCCACTTGCAGAAGCAATTAGTTATGGAGACAGACAAACCAGTTAGTAAAAATAATAACAGATTACTCATCTATTTTTGACATTAAAAACTGTAAATTCTTTACAGTATCGTCGTTAGTGAGAAAATTAAAACAACAAGCTAGAGAACAGATGGAAGAAAGAAGACCAAATTTAGTTGCAACATTACGTCAAATGGGAGACTTTTATATGGAATTAAAATGGGATTTTCAAAGTTGGGGTATTTAATTTTATGTTTAAACTAGGTTATTTAAAGTTTTATAATCAAATTGAAAATGTTTATGCAAATTCGTGTTTTTATGGATATGTTAAAGAAATAGATGAAAATATTTCCTACATAAACACATAAACATTTTTGATTAATCTCTAATATCCAAAATAACAGAGAGACATAACTTTGATTAAAGGACTTGAATAATTGTCTTTTCTCAATTTTTTTACTAGTTTCTGAACTGACAGTGGAATGATTCTACATGAAAAAATAAGTTGAAACAAAATTTTTTTTCATTTAAGACCATTTAAGATTACATAAATTATTGAATTGTGTTAAATTACATTCTATTTATTTCTCAAAACATTTCAATTATTTCTCTAATACCATAAATGTAAAGGCATATTATTTTTATCGTTGCTTATATCGTAAGAATTTAAAACAGTACTGATAGTGTTATTAGCTATGAAACTTACGATATTTTGGTCAGATTGAGTCGTGCTACATCATTAATGAGATAGTAGAGGACAAATAAGAAAATATAATGTTTAAATAGTGGAAAGTCCAGATACTAGAATACTAAATCTTTGGAAATTAGAGGTTCTATTGTAATTGTATCAATTTATAAATATCTTTTTCAGTACCACTTGTGTCTCGAGTGCTTCCTTCTGATGTTTGTAAAATACATAAAAGTGGAGCATCCATTAGAATGGATACTACTTTGGTAGATTTCAATGATATGAGATGGGAAAGAGGTGACATATCATTTATTTTTAATGGTGATCAAAAGCCAAGTGAATCATTGGCAGTACTTGATAATAAAGCTAAACGTTATCAGAGAGTTGGATATGAGGTGAAATTTCTCATTAATATAATTAATATTTTTCATTATCTATTGTAATAATAAATTTATTATTGCCAATTCATTTTTTAGGAAACAGAATTAGAGATACAAGATGAAGTTGATATTCTTATGTCAAGTGATATCATGGCAGCACAAATGTCCACAAAAAGTATTACACTTTCAAAAGCTCAGACAGGCTGGATATTTCGTGAAGACAAAAGGGTAAGGCCAGCATTGTTGGTTTTACCTATGATTCTTCTCCTCCTTCTCCTGCTCTTTTCTTAAAATTTTTTTGAGATATATCTCAAATATTTAATAAAGGAGATGGTAGGGCCTTTCCACGCGGACTTTTACCAAATCAACGGAATGGTTTTGGAAAGTAGAAAACGACGAGAACATTTAAGCGAGGAAGACTTACAAAAGAATAAGGCTATTATGGAATCATTAACAAAAGGAAGTTCACAAGGATTTGCTAATGGAAAGGTAAAAGAAGTAATAGAATCATTTTAGTTTACTTAAACATGTTAACTTCACAATTTTTAGCCTCAAGTTCGAAGAGCTTCTTTAAACCCACCACCAAAGTCAAATATTACTTGGGAAGAATATGTTACGGCTCCACCTGGTCAATGTCCACTTCTTGGAAGAAATCTTGTTTACAAGGAAAGTAGTAAATCATTTAAAGCAACAGTTGCCATGAGTCCAGATTTCCCACTAACTGTTGATATGTTACTCAATGTTTTGGAAGTAATAGCACCATTCAAACATTTTAGTAAATTACGGGAATTTGTCCTAATGAAATTACCACCTGGTTTCCCCGTAAAAATTGATATACCTATTTTACCTACGGTAACAGCAAAAATCACTTTTCAAGAATTTGCCTTTCGGAATGATATAGATCCAAAGCTATTTCAAATACCACCAGATTACCTTGAAGATCCTATGAGGTAAATTTCAAAATTTTAATGTTATTATTATTATATTTATTTATAAGAAATATTTATTAATAAATTTTATTAATTTAATTAGATTTCCAGATTTATGACAGCTCTGCATATTGAAGATAACTCAAGTCAATTATCATATTAAAGAAGAAATCTTTTTTTTTTCAAAGAGCAATTTGAAGAGAATTATTTGTTTATTAAACAAAAATTTTGTCAAACATATTGCTGCCAGAAAGGCCTCCTAAAAAGTTATAAAATACACTTTAAAGAAAGATTGTTCTTTTGAATATGAGATACAATGAGTATTTTTGTTGATAAAACTGCATAGTAAATTTGAAAGATAGCATACTTTATTCACAAATTTGTATGCTACAACATGGAAACAACATAATAAACTTATGCACATTACTAAGATATACACTATACATCACAAAGTGCATAAAAAACAACTTATACATCTCGCTTTTTCTTAGCTTCAGTTTTGAACCTTTTTCCATATTTAGCAATTAATATTTAGAAGAATATTTTATTCATGAAACAGTACACAGTATTTATTTACAGAGAGAATTTTTATCTCTCTCTTGTATTTTTAATTAGTAAAATATATTTGAAGCGAATAAATTCTTTCTAAATATGACGGCCAAACGATGCCTCTAATTTCATTTCTTTACATGGACTACTTTGTCATTACCACTAATCCCTGCTAAAATGAAACAAAGGAATTTAGTGGTATTACTTTAAATGGGGCATTCTGCACACACTTAGTATTTTGCCATTAATCTAGAATTGTAATACTATATAGTACATGTGTTGAGTTCAAAAATTTTTAAATAAAGATTCTAGTAAATCATAATATTGTATATGTTATTTTAATTTTGAATTATTTTCATTGAAAATAGTTATTTTAAATTTAATTTATCATTAATATATTAATATTACTGGACAATGGAAATTTCTGAAAAAAAAAAATAATAAATTTCTTATTACTAATAGAAATTTACTGAGAGATTTTATTTTATTTTATATACTGGCCAATTGAAGATAAAAATCAAGAATCAGTTAAAATTATAAATTAAAATAATTAAAAAATTATTAACTAAAATTATATTGAACAATCCTCTTTCAAGAAAAACAAATCTGAGATTTGAAACTTATATGAGAAAATTAGTTGAAAATTTGGAATAAAATTCTCTTGTTTTGTATTTAAGAAAATCGAATTTAAAAAGATATACATATACCAGACCAATTTCACTTATTTAAATTTTATTTTATCTAAAATAAGTAAAAAAAATCTTTCTATATCTTCAGTATTTTTGCTTTTTTTTAATAGTTTACTATTATTAGAAATTAAATAGATTCCTATACAAAATTGATAAGATTTTAAATGAAATCTTTCACGTAATTTTGATTTTCCTATTATTTCAAGCTTTTGAATCTATTTTCAAGTATATGAATTTAGAACCCAATATTTATATATGTACATGTATTATTAAATAACTTATAAGAATATCATTCACTAAAAATTATTGTAAATTTTTAATTTACACACTTCTTCCAATTTTGGCTTTTAATATTTTATGTTTTTTAATAAAATATAGAAATGCTAGATTTCGTATTCCTCAATATAAGAAATCGGAAGAACACATATGCATCTGAAAGAAAACGGAAAAAAAAGGAAGAGTGTAGCGAAATATGTAGCTAAAAGCAGTTAAACTAGAAATTTATCAAAATCACCAAATAAATAAATTTAATCATAAATTTATTGTTAGAAATTATTTAATTATTATATTTTTTACTCTCTTCTTGAAATCTAATATATCGATACGCTAAATAAATTTATGTAAAAGTAATTTGAACAGAAAGTAAATAAATATTTTTATTTTTGTTATAATGGTCTAACAAAGAAAATCATAGAAATGCGTGATGATATTTAAATTAAGTTTATAATTTGGTGTTATTTCGATTAACTGAATTCAATGAATGCGAAAAAGTGCGAGGAGTAATTATAAATTGAGTTTTTTTCGATTCGGTTTAACTCGGTTTGATTCGGGAGTGCACAGCTTAATAACAGAGTGACTAATCAGTATAGACGGGTGTAGAAGAGTATTACTTACTAGAATTAGTTGGAGTCTTTTACAAGATAAAAATATATTCGTTTCAATAAAAATTTAAATAATCGATACGTTTTCAATGACTTAAAGAATGCTGCGTCGTATGAAATTAGTTGTGTGTTTTTGCGTCCTTTTGTGCGCATTAGACAATAAAGCTGATGACAATCAAGTTTCATTAACCAAACTTGGTACAAAAACAGGACCGACTTTAAAATTTTTCTATTGGTGAGATTTATAAAATTAACTTTATTTTTTTATTTTTTTAATTTGACATATCTTAATATATACAATTTTTATTATTTGTTTGCTTATAATTCTATCAGTAGAATAATTTCTTGTCTGTTCTTTTTTTCAGCTATTCATGTGGATATAGGAAAGTTTTTGAGGAATATGTCAGTATTCTTCAGCAAAAATATCCAGAATTACAAATTAATGGAGAAAACTATATTCCCTCTCATAATAAGATGCTCATCGCTAAATTATTGGTAATTAATATTCTTTTTATAGTAATTTTATATTAATAATTATTTTCTTTTTATAGTAATAATTATTATTCATTAATGTAACACTTTTTTCTTTTATTTAGAGTTTTGCAAAAATTTCACTAATAGTTTTAATAGTAAGTGGACTTGATTTCGGACAACCACCAACATCACTGTGGCAATGGTGTTTAGATAATCGATTTTATTCTTGTATAATGATATTTTTTATTTTTAATGCCATAGAAGGACATTTCATATCATCAGGAGCTTTTGAAATTCATTTCAATGGTAAACAATATTTTATAAATTATATTTATATATATAAGTATATAGTGCTTTTAAGTATGTTTTTAGGTTTTTATATTATTTATTTATGTTCTAGATGTTCCTGTATGGTCCAAACTGGAAACTGGCAGAATACCCCAACCATTAGAACTATTTCAAATAATAGATAATCATTTAAATATGCAATATGCAGATGTAGATATAGAATAGATTAATTTTAATAAAAAATCTAATGTGGCATTTTTTATTTGTACCAAATGTTAAGAATGAAGTTATGGAGCTTCCGTTTCTGCAACCCCATAATTATTAAGAACAATTGCTATCTCAGTTGTGAGACAATACATTCAAAACAGATAAAGTTTGCATGAGGGGAGCAAAAATAAATCCTTTTAATATTGCTCAAAACAATTTTTCATTTTCCATCTTAATTTAGAAATTAGAAAAATAAATGCTATTCATTAATATTTAAAAATTCTGTTAATTGTGATATATTTAAAATTTTTATTTAAAATTATTTATTTTTTTATATAAAAAAATTATTTTAAATTTGTTTAGTTGTCATTATTGTTCATACTCTGTTACAATTAGAAATAAAGAAAAAATTGTTCTTTTGAAACAAAGATAATAAACTTCGATTACCAAGTGTAGAATTTGTAGCAATTAAATATTTTTGTTTTTATAAATAATATTAAATTTTTATTAAATCGTGGAATTTACATTCTTGGAAAACCATATATTGATAGTATAAATTGAAATAAAACAAATGTATAAAAACGTAATTATTATTTCATTAATGAAAATAAATATAATACATATAAATAGAAAGATTGTATTAGATTATGGTTTATGTATATGTATAATATAATAATATATTACAGATATAACAAAATATGTTACTAATTTTATTCATAATATTTCGACCAATCAATTATTTAAACCAACATAAACAAAATAGTTGACAACTATTAATAATTATAATATTATATTTATAATATTATAAATTATTTTACAATGATATAATTATATAATGTTATATCATTAAGTAAAATTAACTAAAATTTTCAAAAATTTTACATTTTTGAGAAAGGTTATTTTATCATAGAAATTATAAAAATATTTAAAATATGTTCGTAATAAATCTATCATTTTGTAAAAAATATTACAACTAATATATAAATTTTGAACAGTTCTTTCTTTCGAAAGAATTGAACAATCCTTTTGTTTCATACATAAATTCATACTAACAGGAAAATTATATACTTAAGATACGATTGTACATACAGTAATTGTTCGAAATTATTTAAGAAATATATATTATTACATTCGAATTATTTCATTCTTATTTGCAATAAAAATTTAAAATCGTTTCAACATGTAGGTGTTATTGAAAGTTATTTAAGTATTGAAAATACTTAAATGTTGCGCTCTTTTGAAAGAAAGAGAGAGAAAGAGATTTTAGAGAAGGATCATTAAAGATAGCATAATCCTCCTTCCTTTTTCCCCTTACTAATAATTTATATAGCAGTTAGTTTTATAATACGATCATGTATTCTTAGACTTGTAGATTTAACAAAAACCCAAGGCTATTAACAAATTCAGTATACTTCTCAATCACGAAAGATTTTTCATAAGGAAACAAAGGGATCATAGCCAAGTCTGACATACGCGTGCTTCATGATAAGAAACGATAGGTGTCCGATGGTCAGTCGAAGAAATTGCAATTTATTTATTGTTAGTGATATTGTTGAAAAATCGAGGCTTACGAAATTGAATCAGAGTATAATTCGTAACTCGGTTTCGACACGGTGGTGCAAGTAAAAACGAAAAGTCGGAGATATCCGAATTCATCCCTGTACCTCAATACCTTATACTTTTGTTATCTGTATTTTCAATTGAACAAAGCCTGTATTTTAATAGTTTTTTTATTCTACCAGTTCATCTTTACGAATCAAGAAGTCGATTATAAATATTTTGCGCTAACAGCGCGATAAAACGTGAAACGAAAATCGGAGCGGCAGAGTTTAAATGAAAGCTCAAATGCGGCATCTTCTCAGTTCTTGTGCTAAAAAACATAGTTTGCTACTACTAAACTATCGAATAACAGCGACAGAGGAAAGTGCAATATACGTTTGTTTTGTACTAAGAATCGTTTGTTGATTTACTTCATGAATTACATTATTATATATTTTCAATGTATCTCGAGTTTCTGAAGAGAATCTGTCTTTAGACAGATGTATCAAGAACTACTTAGTCTGAATGATCATGGATGTTGACTACACTGTAGTCAGTTTGAAACGATCTAATAGTGCACCCATGATCAATAAGATCACTGCAACAATGTCTGTAACATCACCTTCGGCTTCTGCGCCCAGGTATTTTATGTTAAGTTTATAATTAATGTAATCTAAATGTTAAGTTTAGTTATACTCAATTAATTGGTGTAATTGTATTGTTACAAACTAATAATTCAATTATTTGCAGGGATGTTCCATCAAATTTTAACATATTCTCAAATTCACCTTGTACAAGACGCTTCAGCACAAGTGTAAGAACAAATTTCTTTTATAAATATGCAGTAGCAATGTCTATTGCATGCTATACTCAAAATTAAACATAAATGTAGTGATTGTATAATAATTAGAATTTTACACTATTGACTCTAGCTTCAATTATGAAATATCTTTTGTTTTAGAATTCTGGAACTGTTCCTAGGCTAACACCACGTGTAAGTCAATTGAGGCAAGAAGAATGTATTGATGTTGCTGGTCGTGAAGCAGCACATGAAAAAGAAATACACAGTGCCATGCAGATCTCTCAATCTTGGGAAGACCTCACAATAGAAGCAGAAGGATTGTCCTTTAAAGACTCAGAATCAACTTCATTGCAGTTTAAAATAGAATCACAGCCAATTGCTAAACGAATTCTTGATCCACTAAATATTAACTTATCTGTAAGTGGCCCAACTACATATTCCTCACCATCACCAACAAGAACTGGTTTTGGTCAGAGACAGTGTTATTCACCTGGTGTTCATCCAGCTACATGGAAAAGTAATTTATCACCTAGTCCTACTAGAAAAGCATTTGCAACAAGGTTATTTCTTGTCATGTCTATTATATTTTTATATGGCAAGATGCAGTTTATTAATACAGTTTTATTAATTAACAATTTGTGTATTTAGACGGAGCCTAAGTCCTATTGCGATACGACCAAGTTGTTTAACATCAGTTAAGAGAAAATTTGAATTAGATGACTCTGGAATGGATCAGTTACAACCTCCTGCAAAACGTATTTCTGGTTTACTAACTTCAGCCGCATCTAGGTAATTTTATTACTTCTAATATTACAAAAATATTAAATTGATGCTACAGAATCGTTACAATGCTTTGTCTTTTTCTTTCAATGCAGATTGGATGTGGCAATATCTAGTCTACATCCAGGAACTATTAGTTCAATTGGAACTCCAGAATCTTGTTCCAGTCTTGATACCCTTGGCTTTTCTTTTCGACCTGTGCATAGTCCATCTCCTGGTCTAGGTGCTCCTTCAATTGTTAACGACGATCCGTCTTCGTCTTCGTCTTCGTCTTCGTCTTCATCTTCATCTTCATCTTCGTCTTCTTCTTCATCTTTTTCTTCATCTTCTTCTTCGTCTTCTTCTTCTACATCTTCATCTTCTTCGTCTTCCTCATCTTCTTCCATTACCTCTTCTTCTACCACTACTTTATCAGAAAGATCGTGCGTACAGATCAAAACCTTTAAAGAAATACAACATAAACAGATTACACGAGAAAATAATGAATAAAAGGAAGCATTTGAAAACATTCTGAATGAAGAAAATGCATCATTGCGACAAATTTATTTTTGCGACCAGTTTCATGTACTAAATTTATTTATAGATCATTCTTTTAATTGATGTGTATCTATATTCTGGTCATATCTATTTATTTTCACGCCGTGCAAATTGTTCAAATGTATATTAATTGCATCGCAAACGATGCTTTCATTTTTCTTAAGATGCTTATTAATGTTATCATATCGTCAGACGAAGTTGAAACAGTGAAATACATACATATACAGGATGTTTTGTAGTATGTGGAATGTAGAGCAAGGAATAATTTTTTGTAAAAAAAAGTAAGTTGAAAATGTTGAAATTTCTTCATCCAGATCTTTGTTTCCGAGAAAATCGAGTTCGAAAATTTGTCAAGTATATTTGAATTTAGCTGATTCTGGATGTGAGAGAAGAAAATAATTAACAGAAAATTATTCTATATGAAATAATAAGTTAAAAAAATAAGTTTTTTTGTAAGATACTTCTTGTTTTTTGGAGAAAATTGAATTTAAAAATTTATCAAGTGTACGTGTACCAAGGCAATTTGTAGCGAAACATTCAGTTTATTTTTTTGAAAATAGCTTTAAATGAAAAAATATTATTCTGCATCTTTTGCTAATTAGCTATAACTAATTGATAAATTTTCGAAAACGAGATCTTAAATGAAAAAATTTTATTCTATGTTTCCGCTTTATCATTTCATGAGGAATTTTTACTTTCCACATGTTACAGAATACCCTGTATATATGTACTATGAACGCAGTTCTAAGACCAAAGTGAATTATTTAGTGAAATATGCGTGCTTCCTATCTTTAAGACTGAATTCTGCGTTTTTTAAATACATCGAATCGAATTCTCTTTTGCTTAGGGAAGATACATATATGTGACATTGGCTATTCTAATTTTATATGATAATTAAGCATACATCACTACATTGCGACTTTCGCGCTAATATATCCTTTGTGTGATTCTCCTTTTCAGAATAAGTCAACAAAAATAATATGATGTACATCGATTGATTAATACGCGCATTAATATTATTATTGATTCTATGAATCTCCAATTCTGTATAGTGTGTAAATAAACTACCTATAGTATGTACTTTTATTCTGTGTATACAATATTTCTGAGAATTAATGATGTACAAGACTAAATAATACTTTTTAGACAAATAAATGCGAAAGATCAAATAAAAATATAAGAAAAATATAAAAATAATAAAAACAAACATGATTAGTGTTTCCTTAAGATTATTTTCAATAATTTGTAATTGATTATTGAAAGATAATTAAGCAGAAATATTTAAATATTACATTCAATACTGTACTTTAAAATAAAATATTTTTATTTATATTTGTAGTTGCTTTTAGGAAATATGATTTGCAAGGTTTTTACAAAAGAATATGTAATAAATATTCAGTGACCTAAAATTTAAAGGAATATGAACATGGTCATTTTTGAAATATTTAAATTGCAAACTGTAAAATAATTTTATTTGTAAATAATAATTTATATTGAATAATATTAAATGAATATTTGCATGTACTGTTGGTCGCATTCATATGTTTATAAATATTAAAAATTAATACTGCTCTATTCATATATATATTTTCATTGATATTGTTGCTCTTATCTAAAATGCTGTATGAAACTGATATTGATCTCAATTCTCATTTTATGCAGCCACTTTGTGTCTTATTTAAAAATAATAAATTAATAATTTAAAATTTAATTCCGTTAAATCAATTGGTTATTTTATTAAATAAATATAACTAAAAGTTTTAAAAATCTTCCATGATGTGCAACAAAATATTACAAGATATTTGTATTCAACCTAAAATTAATCGAATAAATTGCTTTATAATTACAATATACATTTTACAGTTTTAGAAAATTCTACTTTGAGGAAAATGTATTTAAAATTATAATTTGCTACTTGCTGCTTTTATTATTGCTTTCTGAGGACAATTTATTAATGTTTAATTATTTTCATTTTTGCTTCTTTTTTATGATTTTTTACATACGTTAAGTAATCATATTTTTTTATTTTCACGCCTAACATGAAAATCATTGATAGGAACATAAATATTATAAATTTTTTATATTTTCCGAAATAGCAGCACAATTTACATAATTTTCATTCTTTAAAATAGTCTTTGAAGCAATTTTTAAAATTTTAAGAATTTAAACTCTCATTACTATTTAAAATATTATTTCCTCCTTAAACATCTTTTCAATAATTCATTTTCATTTACATGGTTGTAAACGGTTTTATTCATTTACTACTAATTATTTTGATTCTAAAACAGGTGGTAGTTGTTGCAAACAATTAAATATATTAATAAAATATATTTATTTAACACATCAACTATAATATATTTTAACATAATTATGCATTTGTACATTATTTTCAATATCTTTGTATATTATAAACATTGTATATTTATAAAAAGAATACTTTTTTCAATTTTTTGCCCCTTTACGTATTTGTAAAGAGATAACAAATTTTTATTAAATGTATGTTATTGTTATTCCGAATTAAATGATATTATGAGTTGAAAACATTGATAACATTTTCGATATAAAATTTTATATTGATACAAGATGAATAAAAGTTATAAAAACATTAGTATTACTTCTTGAAAACAAAATTTAAGAAATAATTTGTAATAAACTTTTTGTACTGGAAAGGAATAGGAATAATTTATATATAAAATTCTTGTAATGAAAATAATATTTTTGTATATTTTAATCATTCAGACAGTTGATGAATTAGAAATTAAAAACAAAAAATTACATAAATGATTATGAACTTATTTACAAGGAAGTAAATTAAGGAAATTTAATAGTAATAGTAAGCTAGTTACAGCTCTTAACTTAATTATACTGAATGCATTTAATTTTATAATAAGTTTCTTTTTGTTATTGGCTATTTGCTTCAAGATCCATATCTGACCATACAGCTTCAGTCTCACTTTCATCAGGTGCTTCATCATTATCAGTATCTGGTAAACCATCACCAACATCATAGGTTGTATCTGTTTGTTCTTCACCTACAGTCATGTAATAAGCTGAATCCAATTTATTTGAAGAGTTATCTAATCTGTGCATGCCTTCCAATGCTCTTCGATTATTTGGATCTAGACTAATTTTGAACATTATGTTAATTAATATTTACTACAAATATATATACTAGAAATTTTCAAATAGAATTATTTCTCATACATTTGTATATAGTTAAGTATAATAAATATATTTCTGACTGTAATGCATGAACTGATAAGATACAACAGATTGTTAAATTCGTCTCAATAACTGCTGCAATATGAATAAAAAAATAATCTCGTTTAAAAAATTAACTTGACCTTAAAATGTTCCTTGCTTGAATGATACAATACAAAATACTTATGTCGTATAATGTCTTTTACAACAAACAATTTTTGTAGAAACATTTTTTTGATAATTTTAAACTTACATCTTTCGAAAGATATTTTATTATTCGCATTTAAATCTAACACCCTGCATTATATATATTATAAATAAATAAATATAAAGGACCTACTTTATAGCAATTGCATAATGATCCAAAGCTTTCTCTTCATTGTGAACTCTCGCCCATAAATCCCCAAGCATCTGATGTAATTTACAAGCTGTTTGTATTTCTACCTGTTTTTCAAGTAATGCAATTGCAGCTTCCAAATTCATTTCTTGTTCATATATTTCGGCTAACAAATATACAGCAGGTAGATAAGCTTCATCTTGATATAATGCCTTTTCCAAAAGATTCTTTGCTTTTCCAACAGAAACTGGATCTTTCATGAGTACAGAGGCATAAAGCTAAACAAATTGAGTTTTTAAAATTTAGTTATTTGATACATTAAACCAAATATTATTTCTAATTTCAAATGTTACATATTAACAAATTAAATCGACGTGATTAATATAATTACCGTGAGAACTCTCGTAGTATGTCCAAGTTGTTTACAAGATCCACTAGCGATATTGATAGCTTCCCGTAATCTGTGCATTCCTACAAGACAATCTACCAAACCCTTATGTGGTTCATAACGATATGGTTTCAATTGTACTGCATGCCTGAAGAAGAACAATGCATCTTGGTATTTTTTCTGTTCTACGAAAATGTTTCCTCGGAGAATTGTAGCTTCTATATCATTTGGATTTAAATTTAAAGCTAGTGCTGTAAATGAGTTTGCTCTACCAAATTTTCTAGTAGCATAAAGAGAATATGCCATAGCAACATATATTTCTCCACTGCACTCGTTGCTTGTTGTTATTATTGGAATCAGTCTTTCAAGTTCTTTAATACTGTGTGTTTTATGTAATACAGCTGCATAAATATCAACCCTATTTATAAACAACGAAAATACAAAAGAAAATTTATTTATTTTTAATATTATAAACGTAATTAGATAAATGTAATTAGTATTTAAATAAATGTAATTAGTTATAAAATTTTCTAAAATATAAATTATAATGGACAGGATATACTTATATAGATCTTATTACCCTTTTATGATATCTGGTTCTATAATTCTGGCTCTTCGCAAGCACAATAAAGCATTTTTATCATCTCCAGCATAATAATAACATTCTCCCATTGTTGTCAATAAATTAAAATTATCTCTTAATAGAGTAACATTATCTAATGATCTTAACGTTGATATTGCAGGTGTATATTCTCTATTATGTATATGTGCATGAGCTTTTATCCATGTATTCAACCAGTCTAAGTTTGACAGATTGGATGCACAACCTACAATTAGTGAATTCACTTCAATTCCTTTCACTCCAAGGGAAAGAAGACCTTCTGCAGCTTCTAACGCTAATGGACATTCTCTTAAAACTTCTTTATAAGTAGTAATTGCAGAACGTTCCATCCCTTGTTCTTGAAACATTTTTGCAAGGACCATGTTTACCTTCAAGATAAAAAATTATGTATACTCATTGATAACATTAAAACTCATGTCATTTAAATTACCTTCGGAGTTCTTTGTTTGCCAGGAATGCTTTGCAACACTTGAAGTGCTTCTTGAGGATTTTTCAATTTTATTAAACATAAATGAATTTGAAATTTTATATCAACGTCAGTTGGTAAATCCTTTTGTCCTTCTAAAGGTTTCGTAGCACCTTTAGATTTCAATAAGCATTTACGAAATTGCAACGACTTTTTATACAATGCTTCTGCCCTTTTATACTTTCCTAAATGAAAATGAGCATCTGCATAATAAACGTAGATATGGAATTTTCCATGTATTGGCAATAAATCTGAATTATGTTCACTTAGTGATAACACTAAATTTGCCTGTAATATGGACAAATACGAATTTATTAGTTATTAATATTAATTTATTATTTTATAAAATATTAACATAAATTATATTTAAATTTAAATAAATTAAAAATTATATTAAATTATAATAGTAACGTCAATTGTATTTTTTACAAAATTCTTACAGTGTAATTTAATAATTTCATTTAATTTAAAAAAAAACATGTTTTCAATCATTTATTAAATTTACTTACAAGTGAAATAACATTTGAATATAAAGACTGTTCATAAAGTAGTTTTATTTGATCGTACAAAGTTGACATTTCTCTAAAATATTCTTCTAAATTATAAGTAGTTAAAGTTTTCTGTCATCAGATTGCTCTTAACCTATAAAAGATATGATATAATCAAGAAATGATACAATTAATAATATACTAAATATAATATAATTAAACTTGGCACAAGTTATAAAATGCATAAAAATTGCCTCTATGTAAAATTTTTACACACAAATCCTCGACTCAGCAGGTGACATTTAAATACAAAATCTACAAGTGCACATGTATCGCTTTAAAATTGAACAAAAACAACGAACTTAGATGTAAGGATATTTAATATCTAATTTGTTGCAACGAAAACAGACATGTGCAAAGTGTGATACAACTGGTGGGTGATTTATACGGATAGGTGAATATTCTGTTCCATTCAATGTTCTCCATTATCTAAGACAATAAATACGATTATCATTGAATCATTGGTAAATTAAAGGCTAAATTTCTGAAAAACTCCAAGTTTTGAATCAGATGAAATTTTAAAAATATGTAATAATATTTTAAATAAAAATAAATTTTGTGAGAAAGATTTTTGGCGAAGATTTTTTAAAAGTTAGAATACTTTTTTAATATTATTGACTACTAGCATTAACTGATAGGATAGTGTCAGCATTGGCCAATAGGATAGACTGGACATCCAATGCCACAGATATAAATAAACCTTGCATATAATGTATTCTTTCGGTCCACGATGGAGGAGTTTCAAAACCCCTTTACCATTTTCGTGTCACATCCTATCGTATCGATTCAGGCAAGTTTTGCACTGCAGGACTACTAGTGAAAATTAAAATTAAAAAATATGGACAGTATTGCCACATCTGCTTCGAGAATTATTTATTTATTGAATTGAACGTGGCGATGCATTCCTTCATCAATGAAGGAATATAAACAACGACTGATGAAAATTGGAATAAAAAATTTATATTTATTTATTTAAATTATATATCTGATTATTTATATTTATTTAAAAAATTATTTGTATTTATTAAAAATAGAAGATTATTATTAAGATATAGATTAAGATGTAAGATTAAGATATTTATACCTACTATAAATAGAAGATTAAATGTAGAAAATTACAAAAAATTGATTGAAATATGATATTTTTATGAATAACATAGTTAGATTTTTATTTAAAAATATGTAAATTCACAGTCTAAATTAATTTTGTCTTTATTTCGCAAACTTGATTTTGTAAAAGATTGGACTTATCAAAATGTTTTTACAAATATTGTTTGGAATAAAAATACATATTGTGTACTATAAATTACTTTTTATAAATCGTTCGTTTCGAAATTTCGAGTTCAAATTTATTTTCTTAAACGATACACATATTTTCTTTTATATAGTACGATGTTATTTATTAAGACGAATTTACTGAGTTGCATTTGGAACAACCGAAATTATTTATTATTACATTATTTATATCATTTGTCATAAATAGTTAATAAAAATGATACAAAATATAAATGACTTAATGATATGTAGGAATAAGATTTTACAAGTTCAAAACATTGCTCATTCGTATTTTCTTCTAATTGTTTCATTACCATTGAGATTAATCATCGATTTCGACGATTCCTAAATATTATTTACATGTCGATTTCCACAACATATTCAAAAATCATCGAAATTAATGAAAGAGTAATCAGTTTACATATTTACTCAATTGCTTTATTGACAAATGAGTCTGTCTCATTCGTCATTTTCAGTTCTCCGCATGCCCGGTGGCAGTTACAACCCCGAAATCCCTCGGCAAAAGTGATACAACTTTCAGTTAGAAAAAATATGTTATTAAATTTAAAAAATAGTTTATATCATGGAAATTGTATGTCAGATAATGACTTATTGTTAGTGTCGGGAGATATTTCACAAAAATCAGCTGCGTTGAAATTGAATACTTCATTGAAAGAGAAGGATGATGACAGTTTCGATAAGAATGATATAGAAATGGATAATATCGAGGAAGTGCCAACATCGCCATGTTCATTAGAAGCGTGTGCATTAGAATAGTTTACAGGTTGCTAAGAAATGTATTGATAAATCGCAATGTCATAGCTGTTGCGATACATTTTTAGATAGTAATAAATTTTTTACTTGAGACGAGCAACTTTCCAGAGTTGGGCATTATTCGAATGACATTTCGAATAAATTCTTCGAATAAAATTTTATTCGTATAACATTTCGAATAAATTCTTCGAATAAAATTTTATTCGAAATATTTACTGAAATAATGTAAATAAAAAGAGTCTGGAGTCTTTCTTTCACACTTTTTTCATTTGCAACGATAACAAACTCGCCTAAAGCAAACAAATTAACCGACAAAATGTACGAACAAAAAATTGTACTAAAAGCAAATTTATTAAATAAACCAGAATTGTGAAGAAAGGATTCCTGACTCTTTTTCTTTACATTATTTCAGTAAATATTTCGAATAAAATTTTATTCGAAGAACTAGCAGAAATCAAGGGAACAATGCGGGACATAGCAAAAGAAGAAATCGACAAGCAGATTAATAAGTGGGAAGTTGAGAGAAAGGCACTATTGAAGAGAATACAAATACTAGAAAACAAAGAAAATAGGAGAGAAAGGGAAGTGGAATGAAACAATATTGTCATCAACGGCCTTGATGCAAATATCGGTGCTGCAAAAAAGGAAACGAGGAGGATTTTCTAAGGAACAAAATTGGAGCCCAAATACAAGTGAAGGAAGTCAAGGTCATAAAAAGAAAATCTGGCACACATAGCTAAGCTGGAAAAAGAAGACAAGATTGCCATAATGACCAACAAGAACAAACTTAAAGCACGAAGTACTACATTCCACACGATCGCACAACCAAAGAACGCTACATGCAGCAACAAATTATCAATAGAGCACACGAAGAAAGACGGAAGATGAAAAGGGTAACTGTCGGTATAAAAAGTTGATAGTCGAAGGCGTGCCCTACATTTGGGACGAGATCGAGGAATGTTTAACCAGCAATTACAGAACTCCCCCCGGTGAGGCTCATGAAACTGACAACAGGCAAAGGGACTCAGAGTTCCAGCTCGACAGAGACCCTCCCTCTTTCGTAGAAAAACCACCCAAAGACTTAGTGGTTAAAGCCGGAGAAACCGTACTTAGGCGAAAAACAGTAGAGAAGATACCAATCAGTAATGGAACAAACCTATACCTAAGTTACGGAGAGACAAGTAAGTGCAATACAAGAGTTATATTTTGGAATGTACGGGCTCAGCAATCTGTACAACCTAACTGGCGAAGACTGGGAAGAATACCTAAAAAGCTGCGTCATTTTCTGTATCTGCGAAATATGGCACCATCACATGGATCCCTGGTCTATTGTCGGAGTTTGAATACATCGAGAACTTAGCAGTAAAAGAAAAGTCGCTAGGCAGAGCAAGCGGAGGCCTGCTCATCTTCTATAAACCTGAAGTAGTCGAGGAGGCAAATATTATTGAAATAAATAGTAATTATAGCATTGAGAGGGAAAATCAATAGGAGGGAGCTCGCAATTGTTAATACATACTTAAGGCAAGAAAACTACCAGGAGAGATTGAGTTTGCTGGGGAGGCAGGTTGAATAAATCTTGGATTCTGCGGAGATCCCCCTCTTGGTAGAAGAAGACTTCAATAGTAGAATTGGGAGAGTATGTGGAAGAAACCAACCTACTAGCTACATGAAGCTCTTTGGACGCCATAGTAGATAAGAGGGGTCATTTAATTCTTGATTACTTGGAATTCCTGGGGCTGGTTGTGTTGAACGGTAGATCTCCCTCGGACGCGAGGGGAGATTTCCCCCTTTTGGGAAGCAAAGGCACAAGCGTGATCGACTATGCCTGGGCCAACCATGGAGCGATGAAGTGGGTGATCGATTTTTCAGTTCTCAACTTGGGCACATCGGATCATCCCCCTATTGCAATCGAACTTGAGCATACCGCTTCTGATGGAAGGCAAGTAGCTCATACCAGTCGGACTACGGAACGATCGGTAAGCGAACTAGCACAAGAGTACTACGAAAGTCTACTGCAGAAACTAACACCCTTTTGTGACGAAGTAGACATTTTAAACAATGAAATCGCCTCAGCGATTAAAACATCAGTAATTGACCTGGGCATGGTATCAATTGCTGGACAAGCAAGGCAGAGGGATACCAACAAGCCCTGGTTTGACCGTGAATGTCGCCAGTCCAGAAAAAACGTGAAACGATGCTGCAGATCATGGAAAAGGGTTGATAATGAAGGTACAAGACTTGAGTATATTCGCACGAGGAGAGAATATGTCGTCTTAATCAAAGCAAAAAAGAAGGATTACGCGAACTCGCTAAGAGCTGATCTGGCCAACACGCGTGACATCAAGACATTCTGGAATGCGGTCAGAAAGCTTAGGGGAGGAAGTCTCGGACGTGTGATATCCCCTGTGATAAAATGGAGGAATTTTACGACTCTATCTATCCGCCCCGGATGACAATCTTAGAGACATTTCTGGATGGCAGACACCTCTACCTGGATTAGCCAATCCATCTGAGCGAACTGCTTGGGGTCTTACGGAGGCTTAAGCCAGGCAAGGCCGAGGCCAGACGGAATTTTCAATCCGTTTCTGGTGAATCTGCCGGCAAACTGGCAGACCCTAAAACTATTCAACAAGGTATTCAACTCAAGCGAAGTTCCAAAAAGTTAGTGCAACTCTGAGATTGTTCTACTATATAAAAAAGGAGATACCCAAGACCCGGCAAACTACCGCGGCATTGTCTTGGCCAACACTATAGCCAAAATTTTCACGGCTATACTCACATGCTGGATAGAAACGCACAAGATTATCCCGGAATGTCAGTGGAGTTTTAGACCAGGAAGGTCTAGTTATGACAATCTTTTCACGCTGAATGCCAGAATCGTTATCGAATTATACGCGTCTTTTATAGATTTAGAAAGAGCTTTCGTCTCTGTAGTCCACGACATCCTATGGCATACGAGTCTGGAGTGAGTGTCCAAATTATACAAGTAATGAGGAACCTTTATCAGCAGGCTTCTGTCAAAGTGAATACAAAAAATTACATCACTAAACCGGTTGAAGTGACTCTAAGAGTCCTGCAAAGGGATTCACTTAGCCCTATTCTATTTGCTTTCTTACTATATGATATCATCGATTTTTTTAGGGAAGAAGGCTTTACAGACATCGTATCTAGAACAGATTTATTATTGTTTGCGGATGATCTGATCGTTCTGGCAAGTAGCATAATTGACCTTCAAGAAAAAATCGATACGCTAGAGAGATTCTGCCAAAAAAGGGTTTGAAGGTCAACTTAAATAAGACGAAAATAATTAAGTTCAAAAAGTCGAGAAGACCAAAAATCGAAAGATCTGTGAGATTTCAAGGAAGGGTGATCGAGGTGATCAAGAATTACACCTATCTCCTTTCTCGTCCTCAAGGATATTTGGCCTCGCAATAAATCACGCGAAACACAGCCGTGAGTGCTGTTTGGAAAGTTCTGTCGAAAGGAAAAAACGATAGCTGGAAAGCAAATAGGAAACTGTTTGACGCAATAGTAGCTTCAACCACCCTTTATGCCACCAGCATCTCATACGCTGAGCAACTAAATAAAATTCAGACCAACTACTACAAGCGACTACTGAGCCTCCCTATATCTACGCCAGGATATATGATTAGAATAGAAACTGGCACCAGCAAAATCAACGTCGAGATAGTCAAAGGAGCGATAAGCTACTGGATTAAAATCCTAGGCATGGAAGCCGACCGCTACCCGTGGATATTCTACTCTAAACTGCTGGAAGCAGACGGGAGGCTACCATAAGGACACAAATATAAGTGACCCTACTGAGGGGGACAACAAACGAATTGGATCTCGAAAATATGTGGGAACAGCAGAATCCTAAAACAATTCGGGACAACATGCCTCTAATTGAGACTTATTTTATCAATAGAACGTTGGAGGATTGTCGCAGAGTTGGAAATTCAACCTACAATCCATTATATAGGGAAATCGCAAATCTAGAGACCCGGGAATCCGAAAAATACCTAACCATGTCACTACCTATGACCATTATAAAAGTAATCGCCCAACTAAGATTGTCAGGACGAAAGGAAATAAACTGCGGATTCAAAGGGTACAAGATCGCGGAAAATGTAACCTGCACAGTCTACAACTTACAAATGAATGAATCACTTCAACATCTCTTATATGAGTGTCCCCAGTATTCGAGCATTAGGCGCCACTACCTTGAGAGTGCTCCTTTCCCTGAGATCCTAATCATTTCTAATGCGGAAGAAGCAAAAAAATTATACTATATATTGTACTTTTTACTAAAATTACGTTCATTTCTAATCTGCGAGTGAGCAACAACCTTGGGTGCGGACTCTAATGACCCAGCCCCTCTCACAAATCTAAACTAGAGACCAAAGATCCACCGTGCAATTACACATTAGATGTCTAGCATGTATTGTGAGTCATATGTATGGAGTTTGGTCGTGAAAAATCTCACGGTCACTTGTAATAGAGTATTCCTGTACACAAGTAAATAAATAAATAAATAAATAAATAAATAAAATAAATAAAATTTTATTTGAAGAATTTATTCGAAATATTACGAATAAAATTTTATTCGAATAATGTCCAACTGTGTGTTCGAATAAAATTGTTATTCGTAAATAACGAAGAATTTGTCCTCAAATAAAATCGTTATTCATAAATAACGAATAATTTTTCTTTGTTATTCGTTATTTACGAATAAACTTGACAGATTTATTCATTATTCGTTGTTCGAATAAAATATGCCCAACTTTGTGTCTTTTAGAGGTTATATCAGTGCCAAAGGCGTTGTTGAATTTGGAAATTTACATGTTCCAAATCAGGAATTTTTAGATATTTTTAGAATTATTAATTTTGTGTTTGATATTATCCGCAATTACGTAGTGAGGCATTCATATTGGATAAACTATTTGCGATAATTTCACGCTCTGTCGAAGAAAGATATCCAAATTGGTTTATTCAAGATAAATGCGTTACGCATCGCAAGAATTTAATTTTACATTAATCGTTAAAGTTCATAAAGATACAGTGTGGCTCGGACAAAAATTGAAGTATTAAAAAAAATTATTCAAAAAATTAAAAATTTTCTTGATGTTATATTTGAATATGTATTTTTAGCAATGATTTTGAAATATATTGCAATTAATATTATATAATGTAAATGTGTATGTGTGTGTATAGATTGTATACATAGTGCATATAGTGTATATAAAGTCTAATATATAGTGTCAATATATATATATATTAAATGTATTCTAACACGATTCGGAATACATTCAATGTTCATTTATTTTGTCTAAAATATGTTATTAAGCAGCTTAATTGTGCTGATGTATTATTTTGATGCCAATGAAAATACCAGTTTTAATAAATATTTAATATACCTCGGGATGGATAAGATCTTCTTTCACACCTTCACGGTGGTGATCCTGTTAATTCTATTATTTCATTCATTGTTAGTGCTATTATTTTTATTATTTTATTCATTATCGCTGTATTGTGAAATAATAGAAGAACTAAGATGAAAGGAAGGCATGATACGTGTAAATATAATATAGTATCACTTTCCTATTCTGTTTATTAAAATTTGTTCACGTCTCATGACAGAGTAAGAATAATATGGTTTTATTAATATAGTTTTAAAATAATAATTCATGAAAATTTTACTTTATCTATATTGTATATTGTTTGATAAAAAATAAATAAATGTACATTTCAAGAAAATAAGTTTTATTAAAAATAATAATAAAAATAATTAAAGAGAATTAAAAATAATTATTGATTAAAAATCCTAATTTTAAATTTAAAATATTGTAGTATCGGTTATTATAATTGTATAACAGAACATGCTAGTCGGACAGATAGACGACAGTTACGACAGCCATAACTCACTCCAACATTTGGCAAGGGATTTTATTGACGGCCAAGGCAATAACCATGCCGACTTTCCCAATTTCCCTGTCGTCCCTTCTAATTGCACCTTCTCCTGCATTGAAGAGGGGACTGGGACATGGAAAGGATCGGCATGAGCAAAACATAAAAAAGAGCCAAAGAGACACCTTTGCCCAAGGGATGGAGGGAGTCTGGTACTGCCGCCTATATAAGCACTGACACACAGTTACGATATAGCTCAGTTAGAGTGAGTCGAGACAGTCGAGTCAGTATAGCAGACAGGAGCTGAGTTAGTTCAAGAGTTACATCACGAATTCAGTTGAGTTAGAGTCAGAGTGAGTGATAATAGTGAAGTGCTGCAGAGCCAGTCCTAGTTCCCTTCAACACATAACGAGGAAAAAGAAAAACACAAACCTAAAACAGACGTGGAAAAAACAGATACACGGTCTGCGGCCAAAAGAAAGGCCACGGAATATGTGCTCCGTCCCATAACACTAAGGAAGAGATCACCCTCACCATCAAAAACAGGGCCAATCGAAATAACAAACATAGGTATGGAAACAAAACCATAACAAAATAGATTCAGTATATTCGCTGACTGCATATTGCAAGATACCGACCGAGCCAACACAGAACAAACAAACGAAGATCTTAACACTCAACCGGAAATTCCTCAGAAACCTACCAACTATCTACTTACATGGAAACATTAATCACGCAAAATTATTAGAAGCACTAAAAACCAGCTACAACAACAGATACTACATAAAATATGTCTCTCAAAAACTTAAAATCATGTTCCATAACCTAACAGACTACAACGATTTCAAAGAGGTATGCCGAAAACAAAACATTCAGTTTTACACCTTCATAGTCTCCACCGAAAAAATCCTAACAGTAGTTCTGAAGGGCCTGATTAAGTTAAATGAAAAAATAATAATAAATAACCTGAAAGCCCAAGGGCTCAAAGCACTAAACTGCACAGAATTACCAACACATACCAAATATCCGTCTACAGGATCACCTTCGCACCAGGTACTACACTAGCCAATGTTAACCACGTCCGATTCATAGGGAACATAAAAATCTATTGGAAGAAGTATGAGTCCAAGAAACCCACAATCCAATGTTACCGCTGCCAGGCGCACGGACACTCCTCCACTAACTGCAACAAAAATGCTGTATGTGTGCGCCGATCCACACAATACTAAAGAATGCACCAAAAAGCCAGAAGCCCCGCCAACCTACACAAACTGCCAAGGAAACTATATAGCAAATTACTCCAAATGCCCAGCACTCCTAGCCTATTTGGCCAAGAAAAACTCTTACAAGAACCAGCAACTCCCAAATACCTATTTCCGCAACCAATCTCCCCCGCAATCATATTCCTCCTTACCTAACACCGCCAAAACTGTCTCAAAAACTCCCAGCCTCATAAACACTCCGCTGCCACCGGACACACGAAACAGACCACACTCCTACGCTAACGCACTAACGAGGCAAATACCTCCACAAGATCATCCAAGCACAAACACAAATCTCAAAAGCCCCATAGAAAACGCCCTTGATGAAGTCAAACACTCAGATTTAGACACCTTTCTTAAAATCCTAAAACTGATACAAAAGCACTACACCAAATGCACCTCTAACATCGAAAGAGTCAAGGCTACAATCCTTATTGTCAAGGAATTGGAAGCTGGCTACTAATCATACACTCAACCTCATGCTATGGAATGCTACAAGCATACAAAACAAAAAACACAAATTGCAAAGATTTCTCTTCGAACAAAAACTAGACATTGCCATCATCACCGAAACTTGGCTTGGACTCAACGACAAACTCCACCTTCCTCAATACAACGTACGAAGAAAAGATTGGACTTCCGCCCCAGGTGAGCATCGGCGAGGAGGAGTCCTGATAGCCACCCACAAAAACATCCACTCCGAGGACTATACCCAGATCACAACCTCTCCTGTGGAAACCATTACAATTAAAACCAAAACAATACTTCTCCTGGTTATCACCGCAGTGTTCCTTCCAGACACAAGATCACCGCAGGTTACTCATCAAAATAAACATGTAAGATATATCACTGAGGGCGACTTCAACGCTAAACACCAGGACTGGAATAACTCTACCAGGAACACCAGAGTCGCTCTAAAAAATCACCTTCTCGCAGGCCAATATCAAATCCTTCACTCCCCCACTTATACATACAGACAACCCAACTGCAAACCCTCAAACCTAGACATCTTCTTATCCAACATACAACTAGAATACTCCATCAAAACAATACGACCTATCCTCGAATCACCTCCCAGTAATTCTAATCATTCACACCAATCAAAATCTGAAGAAAAAACGGAACACACAACACACAGACTGGAAACTATACAGAAAAATCTGCAACACGTTTCCGTTAAACCAACACATCAGCAGTCAAGAGGACATAGACAAGTAGATCAACACGCTCCAGAAGAACATACACCATGCCCACTACAATGCTTCTCGACTCACCAAAACCACAGTCAAAACAGGGTACACTGATCCACATTGGCAAACCCTAATAACGAATCGCAACAGACACAGAAGAAAATACCAGAAGACAGGGCACCTGCTACACAAGCTACAGAGAAACATCTTAATAACACTCATACAAAAAAGAATTAAAACCACCTGAAACAACATCTGGCAAAACCGCCTAGAAAAAATAGAGAAACCAGATTACACACTATGGCAGACGTACAAGATGACAGGACAGAAAAAACCCCCATGCCTCCGCTAAATGAACCTGCAGATAACTCCACACACTACACGGACCTAGATAAAGCAAATGCCCTTGCCGCATACTTCGCCAAAACACACAACGACGAGTTACAACTCAACACAATCCGATCAAACAATCCGATTAACCAGCCCTCCCCACAGACCACTACCACAAGGGAAACACTTCCACTCTCCACAACGCACATCACGATAATACCCCACATCATACACAAAATAATAAATAATCACAAAACTACCAAACAGTAAAGCCCCTGGTCCAGACAAGATCTCAAACGTCGAACTAAAAAATCTTCCTAAAAAAATCATGGTGCAAATATATTATATCCTCAAAGAATGTCTCCAACTATCATACTTCCCCAAAACTTGGAAGCTAGCCAAAATTCATCCGGTCCCCAAACCTGGTAAACCAACCACAGAAGCCACCAGCTATAGGCCCATCAGCCTGTTAAACACACTAAGTAAAATACTAGAAAAAATCATTCACCATCATCTCCTTAAGCATCTTAACAACAACAACATAATTATACCACAGCAATTTGGATTCCGTAAAAAGCACTCGTGTATTAATCAACTACAAAGAGTTACGGAGTACGCCACAATAGAACTAAACAAAAATAGGATAACACAACTGATACTACTCGACCTCGAGAAAGCGTTCGACACAGTCTGGCATGAGGCTCTACTGTACAAACTACGAAAAATCAGAACTCCTGTCCCAATCATCAACATCATCGAAAACTATTTACAAGACAGACAATTCTATGTATCAGTACAAGGAACCAAATCAGAGACACGCACCATCAAGGCCGGAGTACCGCAGGGCTCCATACTCGGACCAATGCTTTTCTGTATATACATTAACGACATTCCCACCACCACTAACACCCAAATCGCTATATATGCGGATGATACTGCCATATATGTGTCATTATGCAACCCGACACAGGCAACGAAGTATTTACAAACCCACATCAACGCTATACTTGAATACACGAAAAAATTACTAGAAATTAACCCAAAAAAGACTCAGGCCATCACATTCTCCCGCAGATCCCTGCAAGTCACAACTAAAGTGCTGATCGATGAACACTTCATCCCATGGACCAATACGGCCAATTACCTAGGAATAACACTAGACAATAAACTCATATGGGCTAAAGCCATAGAAAAAAGAACTATTCTCGCCTACCCAGCAATATCCAGGATATACCCTCTCATAGTCCGAAATAGCAAACTCAAGAAAAACATCAAAATCTTACTGTACCTAACATGCGTAAGACCAATAATTACTTATGGATATCAAGTCTGGGCCTCTGCTGTCAAAGCACACATCAACAAAATATAAATCATACAGAACAAATTCCTTAGAATTATTCTCAATAAACAGAGGTACACAACCGCACAACTCCATCAATTAGCCAACATCCCCACGATCAAGCAGTATATTCAAAACTCACTATCTGGAGCCTACAACAACAACCATCGAAACTCCCTCATCAGGTAAACAGGCAACTATCAAGTCGAAAACATACCACTCAAAGTCAAGGTCAAATTACCTAAACACGCAGTAACCTAATGAACAACCTGAACCAAAACCTTCAGATTCAAACCATATCAAGGAACCTGCAAGTTATTTCAAACTTTTCCTGCAAGTCTAACCTCACCTCATCATGCAAACAAACCACACAAGTATCCACAAACTAATATCAATCTTCATGCAGGTTAAAGGACACTCCAAGCCCAAGGTACTGCAGACAAGACATCCTGACTAATTAAATAAATAAAAAAAGAAACGACAGCTCATATCATACAGCAATTATACAATAAGCAGTCAGTCACAAGCGGTCAGAACAGTCACACCGCATCAGTCCCGAGGAGAGCTAGTGTGCACTCTCCCGACTCATAACATATCCACATTCATAAAAACATCTCTTCGGCTGTTGTAAAAGGCACGACGAGAGAACGACCAGCGAAGCGGGTAGGAACTACCGTTCATCGTCACACTGCGCCGTAACAATAATTAATCTGTCTTAGTTATAGTTTTAGTTATGTTTAAATATAACAGATGGCCTATTTGTTGATCATAAAAATACGATAAAATATGAATGTGATGCGAAAAGTAAGCATGGACCTTTTCTTTTCTTTCTTTTTTTAAAAGACTAGAGTCTTTTAAAAAAAGAAAGAAAGAAATCAAAAGAGTCGCGAGAGAGCATTCAGAAAGAGCTGTTAAAAATGTTAATTGTGTTGTTGAAAGAGTTTATTTGAGTTGTTAATTCGTTGATTGAATGTTATTTATCTTGTTTAATTATTTGTTGTTTTATTATTATTACTCCTATTAAATAAACATTATTTATATTATATCTCTACAATATTATGTTTTCTATATTTTCGCTTTCTGACAAATAGAATAGTACTAGACATGACAAAATCCTCTTAAAATGCACTTCAGCAAGTATGTTTTGAATAAGAAATTTGAAACTTATTTCCTTTTAAAAACTTTTTGGAATTCGTCACGCTATGAGTCTTATACTATGACTAAAATATAAATCAGAAAAAGATATATAACCGCAATGAAAAAAGTCCACACATAACAGTTTTACATCAAGAAGCCACCGAATGAAAAATCTTATTTCGTTGAAATAAAATTTTGTAAACTATAAAGTATAAATTCTTAATTATATCCTTACAACATAACAACGTTTTTATTTGTCATTTTTCGTGAGGATTTCAATTTCAAGAAATCAGATCTCAGTTTATTATGTGTCATTCTATTACAAATATTATAGCCGTTAAACTCAATTCAGATTTAAATTTAGTTAACTAATTATTAACGTCACTTGCGCAATAATATATATATAACACAATTTCAGATATGTTTCAACAATAAATGATATCATACGTGAGTCGTTGAGTTTGTCTTAACTGCCATGAAAAAAAATATAAACTTCCATTTCATTTGAAATTTATTCCATCACTCGAAAATATAAAATATAATTTGCACCATATAATGTACCCCTTCGTACCAAATTTGTAAAAATATAAATATTTCTTTAGTCGATTTGAACATAATCAATAATAATTATATTATTGTCAACCATACTGCATTGCATAATTATAATAAAATTGTTACAAATTTAACATAAATTTGGTAATCTAATATTAATAATAATTCAAAATATTTGAAAATTTAGTTAGTTAAAAGTTGTTTTTAAGAATATTTAATAAAATATAAATCATTTATACCTAAAATTTAAAAATTTTAATTTACTACATATTTAAAAGTCGTGATAAATCTGTGAAACATGGATAGAGCACTTTTTGACATATATGTATATAGTAAGATGAATTCGGTTAGTTACTAGCTTCACATTTCGGTATTGAAAGTTGACAACACTGTAATGGGTTTCAAACTGACGCATTCATTACTTAACCAACCTCGATCGTTTTACTTGATGTAATTCCTCAATTTATCGTTCTTTAAACGTAGAGTGCGCTAAACAACCAGTGATTTTTTTACTATGTCGGTATTTCAGATCTGCAGCCACGAAAATCTATAAAGTGCTAGGTCTATTCATATACCTTGTCTGTGCTAAGTGTTGGACAATGTTGCCGTTTGCGCAACAAAAATTATTTATTGAATTAAATCCGATGACACTTTATTACTAGCAAACATACATATGTATGTATATACAATAATCATAATTTAGTTGAAATTGTTTAAAAAAGCTCTATCATCGTATAGTATGATTTTTCAAAAAAGTGTATTGTTTTTTAATGGATCTATGCAATTTTTTTTCTATGATTAAATTTTTTCTACATGTCATTCTGAACTAAAAATAATTAGAGCATAATGTTAAAAAGAAATTAATATTTCTTAAAATGGTTCAAATTTCATACAGAATGCGGCTTTTAAATGAAAATATATATGCTGTATTTTTGTTTCTAAGAAGAAAATGTTCGAGACAAAGTTGCACTATTTTAAGTTGCACTTTTACATTAAAAGTTGAAAGAATTATTTTCAAGATCATTTTAAAGTGGAAGTAATTATTGTTATTGTTTAAACTCCTAGCGATCTATGCTACCTCATTCGGATATCCTAATAGCACAAAATAGAGAACTCCACCCGGCTAGAACCGAATGTACTATATGTACATTGAACCAACATTTCGTACCAATCCGGACGCGTTGAATCAAAATGTTGATCTTGGTCATTATCCCGGTTTGGTGATAGTACATATATATATAAATATATATAATTTATTATATATTTATAATGTAATATATTTTAATATGATATACAAAGCATTTAAATATATAGATATATATTTTAATGTTTCCCATTATATATTACGACATGAATATTTATCACATATATTTATACTTACATATAAATATATATATATACATATTTATATTTATTTATATATATAAATATACGTATATATATTATACATATATCATGTATATATATGTATATTATATATATAAATTATTATATATTTATACTATAATATGTATTAACCTGATATATCCAGCATTATAAATATATCAATATCATATGTTTTGATATTTCACATTATATATTACAACATGAACATATTTGTTAAATGTAAATGATGTGAATATATAAATTAATATATTTGTATGTAAATATATATTTATATATTAATATTAAATTTTTTTTTAACTTATCCATTAATAAATTTATATATATATATAAAAGAGAAGGCTAGCAACCACCGTAATTTGTTGTACGGATGAGATTTAAGATGGTCTTAGAAAATTTTTACTGTTTAACATATTGGATGCAGTAGGGGTGTGCCGGTACCCGAAATTTCGGGTTCGGGTCGGGGTCACACAAAGTCGGGCGAGCTCGGGCGGGTAGCCCGATGATTTCCGATCGGGTTGGATAAAGTTCAAGGAGGACATATCCAACTGTCTCCCAATATTATCCAATGTATTTCGCATTAATAAATATACTTCTGAAATTAGCACTTAAACTAGGATTTCGGGTACCCGCACACCCCTAGTGTGTATGCATATATACTTATAATTAAACATATATATCTATATACATATATATAAATTATATATTTACACAATAATATATTTTGATATGATGTACATAGCATTTAAATTCATATTATTACGTCCCGGCTCGCCAAGGAGCGTAATCTGCTGCAACCTGTTGTCCAATCGGCGCATGCGGCGGTTTTAACTGGGTCCGCGGTATTTACTGCTCCTTCCAGACCGGTGCGCCTTCAAGATTGCGTTGTTGATTGCGCACAGAGTAAAGGTGTGCGGGTCGAAATTACGGGTACCCGACTGTCCGAGTCGGGCTTATACAAAGTTAGGCTGGCTCGTGAGGGTAGCCCGAAAATTTCGGGTAGCCCGACAATTTCGGGTAGCCTGACGATTTCGGTTAGCCCGCCCAACTTTGTGTGAGCCCGACCTGAACCCGAAATTTCGGGTACCCACACACCCCTAGTACAGAGATATTTCGTCGCGGCGCGTTTGCAATGTTCAGCACTCAGCTCGATTTATAAGAAATAAACACTCACGGAAATATGACAGTATATTTTATAAACGATGATTATAAGATACAGATAAAAAAGACAGAGAAATACGCTTATAGGACGTAGAAACGTTTATAACGATAGAATCGTTCAAGACGGATAATTTGAGAAGAGATAACGCTGTCGGTAGCGCCTCAATCCAATAAACGAACAATAATCAAGATAACAATGGCGCCGATGTCAGCCTGTTTTATTCCTATTTGTTTGCGAATGCTAGTCAATCGTTTCAAACCAATATTCGGTTGGTTGTCTTGGCATAGGTTAGTTATGAATTTTGAGATTTTGACCGAGCAATAGGTGCCAACCGTTCCGGAGAGCACCGAACAGACTCGTGGGTTATCGGCCGAGGAACGAAAACAATAACCACAACAATGCGGTTATTAGCGCGTGGCAGACATTAGGACTTCTTGTCAGCATGAAGACAGAGCCGTTATCCTTAGCTCGTTAAAATTAAAATACAATAATAGATTCTTTATGCAGACAAAAAGTCTCCATTTTTTTTTTTTCAATCAGCGGTGGTGATTTTAATCCAAAACACGCGCAAACATCGAATGCCCGATCGTCACATATATATAATTTAATATAATTAAATGTTTCCCATTAATATTGCAATAATATTGCAATATGACTATATTTATCAAATGTATTAGACGTACTATACTTAAATTATACTTAAATTAATTTGTATGTAAATATACATCTTTATATTAATATTTAATTCTTTT
This sequence comes from Frieseomelitta varia, assembly GCF_011392965.1. Classification (NCBI taxonomy): domain Eukaryota; kingdom Metazoa; phylum Arthropoda; class Insecta; order Hymenoptera; family Apidae; genus Frieseomelitta; species Frieseomelitta varia. Next base: position 38,539 of record NW_025110007.1, on the reverse strand, counting down.
AATTCATCAATTAATAAATTTAAATATTTATACAAATTTATTTATATATATACTTATATAAATGTATATATTTATATGTACATGTATATAAATATACATACTTATATTTATTTATAAATATATAAACTATTTAATATTTTTGCTAATATATTTCAATGTGATATATATAGTATTTAAATACATTGATATTATATATTACCATGTTTCCCATTATATATTACATGAATATATTTATCAGATGTATCAGATGTGTACATTTAAATTAATATTTTTGTATGTATTTATGTGATTATATATTAATATTTAATGATTTTAAGTTTATCTATTAATATATTTATATATGTATATAATCTTATATATATATATATATATATATATACTTATAAATATAAATAATACATACATATATATTTACACACGCGCACGCACGCACGCACACACAAATAATTATATATTTATATTCTTATACATATTAATATGATATATATAGTATTTAAAGACATAGGTATCATATATTTTAGTGATTCTCACTAAATATTAAAACATGAATATACTTATCATATGTATTAGATGTGTATATTTAAATTAATAACTTTGTATATAAATATACATTTATATATTAATATTTAATTTTTATAAATTTGTCAATTAATAAATTTACATATTTATATATACTTATGTTCATTAATATATATATATATATTTTTTTTTTTTTTCAAGTACTTTTGACAAAAAAATGTTTTAAACAGAAATTGATCAGTTTTCGATTGACTATACAGTGTAAAATTTCAAAAAATTTCTTTTTGATAATTGTCAAGGTCACCTTTGTTTTTTTAAATGGCGCTTTATATTTTTTACTTAATAGTATTGTAGCTTGTATTTCGATGAATTCAACGACCTAGCATACTATGACCTTCGGATGATTTTGAAGGCAAAGAAATGAAAATTTCAACAAAAAATGACAATCGGCATGAATGGGTGACAATAACTTATGTTTATTATTATTTATTTTTTTTTTAATTTAACATCTCAAACTTATTTAAATTTTCTTTCCACGCAACTTCAAACATTGATGCAAGAGCATTCAGATGATATTCAGCAGCAAGCATATTTCCAACAAGACGGTTGGAAATTTTAATTCGAAAATTTGTTGTGAATTTTTCACGAAATCGTTTCCGTCCAATTACTCAAGGTTCTTGAATTGAATGTAATTTCGACTTTTAATAATAAACACAAGTTATTGTCACCCATTCATGCTGATTGTCATTTGTTGTTAAAATTTTCATTTCTTTGCCTTCAAGATCATTTGAAGATCATTGTATGCTAAGTCGTTGAATTTGTCTAGATACAATCCACAATACTTTATAAATAAGTCAAAAATACAAAGCGCCATTTAAAAAATGGAAGTGACCTTGACAATTATCGAAAAAAAATTGTTTTGAAATTTTTTTTATTGTACTATTGTAGCCAATCAAAAACTGATCAATTTCTGTTGAAAACATTTTTTTGTCAGATTATCGCAAGTCCTTAAAAAATCGTGAAAAGTGTTACGTGGTACACCCTGTATATGTATGTTATTATATATTTATATTGTAATATATTTTAATATCATATATATGTATTGTATTTATATATATAGATATCATATATTTTTATGTTTCCCATTATATATTTCAACATGAACATATTTATCACACATACTAGATGTGTACAAATAAATTAATATATTTGTAAGCAAATATATATTTTACAATTTAATTTTTTTTTTATTTAGAAATTTATAAATATATATATATATACATAAGTTTATTTATATTTTAGTATATACTTCTATATAAGATTATGTATATGTATATATATATATATATATATATATATATGCATGTATATATATATGAATTATTTGATATCTATGCTGTAATATATTTTGGTATGAAATATATAACATTTAACTCATAGATATTATATATTTTAATGTTTTCCATTGTATATTATAACATGTATATATTATCAAATATATTGGATGTTGATTTTTAAATTGATATACCTGTATGTAAATATATATTTATATATTAATATTTAATTTTTTCTAATTTGTTAATTAATAACCTAGTATATATATATATTTATTTATATATATATTTATATTCATATATATGCTTATGTTTTTGTATATTTGTTATATTTATTTGTATATGTATATTTATTTATATTTGTATGTATATATTTATATACATTTATTTATAATTATATATATATTTGCATACATTTATTTATAATTTTATATATATATTTGTATACATTCATTTATATTCTATATATATATATTTTTTTTATGTATATGTATACTTGTTAAGGCAAGGGTGTATATATGGAGGGGCCTTTCTAGCCTTGGCTCTACAGCGAATGTCATTATGTATAAAACGTAATATAATGGACGTAATATGCAACGCTGGGTAAATGTATGACCGTAAAGTAATTACAAATATTAATTAAACTTTCAAGCCATGTTTCCCACGGGGATAATCCTGTCGCAGGATGATACAATTTTCTCGAAAGAGAGGCTTCTTGGCCTACTTTATATTTTTTACATTTAGGAGAGGGCGGTCCAAGCGCGTGATTAAAACAATTATAAATAAATAAATAAATAGGATAAAATAGTAATTAATAATAAAATAAATGAAAAAGAGCACAGTTGAAACTGTACGTGTGTATGTTGCAGTAGCAATCGCCACTGTAGGCGTAACGAGTACACGGCTGACACGGAGTTGGTGCACTTGCACACATTGGCGCCAGCATCCGTGAATTATTATAGAAGAAAAACGATAAAATAAAACAATAAAAAATAATAAATTAAGACGATAAAAAAAACGCGGCTAAAAGATTATTAAGGTGTCCAGTCTTGAGCGAATGCTAAGTAAAATTGGAACTTTAAAATTAAAAGAACAAAAAGACGATAAAATTGATTAAGATTAGCCCTCATGGGCTAAAGTCAAATAAGAATTGTTAAAATGATTCGGCGTTGCTAGCGCATACGCCGACGTCATTGCATTCGCTCGAGACTGGGTCTTCGCGCGCGACGAGGGCCTCGTGGCTTTCTGGTCTCCTGGCACGCGGTATTGTCTGGTTCCGGTGACATGTTCGACGTACATGTCCCGGGGCTAGGCGACGGTTTCAAAGACGATCAATCGTTTCATCAGGCCAGCGTAATCTGATGAGATCTGCAGTCAGGATCATTATACGGGTGCCAGGCAAGCAGGGCGCTTACAACGAAGTCGTTGACATGGACGGTGTAATCGCGCCTGCGCATCGAGTCGGCGGGGCGGCTGATACTTTAATATCTTTTTCAACCTCGCCTTCTCGAGCGCCTCGACGGTTTTCGAAGGCTTGTGCGTCACGATGACAGAGCCGCGAGCTCTTCGTCCACGCCTGGGACATGCTGGTTCACCCGAAGATCGCTTGGGAGGCCGCGGCAAATCGCTCGACAATACGGTTGTGTCGCGTGGGGTCCACAGTGGCAGAGCACGTGGGGCAAGGATTCCACCGCAACGCCGACAACGCCGGTCACCGTCGCCTCATCGACGCGCTCCATTTAAAGGAGGCACGTTGAGACGCGCGCGGTGAACAAAGCACTAGTCGGCGAAGCGAATATAACAACCTGTCCGCATGAAGTGATTGCTCACTCCATGACAGGAAGTCGCGTCGATGACCTTGCTCTGGTCGCGTTTGGACAACACGATTGTCATATAGTGCTCTGCCAGTGCGGCCTTCATTCGGCTGATGACATGCCGCTCTTTGGCTGGGGGGGGATTGATCACACTCCGGCCGCCGCAAGCTGAGCACTCCAGTCCGAGTTCGCATCGGTCAGGGTCCCAACGCCAGCGGAACCCCAGCCGTCGTGCAGATCTCAACGCGGCGGATCTAACTTTCGACCCATAGGTCACGCGACTAGTGGAGGAGCGGGCTAGGTCCTCCTCGAGCGAGCCCGAGAGGTAATCCGATGTCGTCCTCCGTTGTCGATCGCCGGATTTTTTCGCGCACCGTTTTTTCCAGCGCTGACCTCGCAATATATGCGACTACTGGGTCATTTGCGTTCAGCATCCTGGGTACGGTCACATCGACGGTGGTAACATCCGCGAGGTTGGCCAGTGGCGGGAGCCCCCATTCTCCAAGAGGGGAGTATATAGCATATATGATATCATAACATGACTCATTATGTCACATATTAATCATATATTATATCATATATTATATCATATAACATGCCATATAATATAACGTATAATGTAACATATAGCATAACATACATATATAGCATTAAATATGGCATAATGTTTCATATAATTTAACATATAATATAGCATATTTTATAAAATACAGTGTATCATATATTATAGCATATAATGTGTCATATAATATAACATATAACATGGCACACAATATAAAATTTGATAAGAAATATAAAACAGTGTATCATATATTATAGCATATAATATGTCATATAATATAACATATAACATGGCACACAATATAAAATATAGTATAACTTATAGTATAATATATAATTAATGCATATAAAACAGAATAATATATGTATAATATAACATATAATGCTATATAATATATGTAATATAACATATAATTATATATATACTATAACATATAATTTAACATATAATACAATATATAATGTGACATATATTATAGCATACAATATGGAATATAATATAGCATATAATATAACAAATAACCTGATGCATATTATAATACATAGTACAGCATATAATGTAATATATAGCATAACATACAATATAACATATTGTATATCATATAATATAACATATAATAAGGCATATGATATTTCATATAATATGGCATATTATATCACAAATTGTATAACGTGTAATTTATCATATAATATAGGATATAATATAACGCAATATATGACATATAAAATAACATATAGTATAACATATAACATAATATATAAAATAATATACAATATAACATTTTACAAAACATACAACAATACATATAATATAACACGTATATATATAATATATATAATATATTATAACATACAGTAGGGCGTATAATATTAATTACAATATAGTATACAATATAACATATGATTTATCTTGTAATATAAAATATATTATAACATATGGTTTAACTTATAATATAAAATATATTATAACATATGATTTAATTTATAATATAAAATATATTATAACATATAATATAGCACATAATATAGTGTCACATATCGTGGGCGTCCCTATAAAAAGGGCGTTCCTGGAAACTTATTTTCTAGATACCTCACCCCAAGAATGCGAAGGATTGGCGTCATGTTGGTACTGTGGGTGTAAAAATGGAAAAAGAAGCGTTTCACGGATTCGTCAGCAGACTTATCATTGGTAACAGCGACCTCTACCCCAGTTGTTAGGTGTCTCTTGCTTGGTTTGGAACGGTCACCCATTCTAGGGCAGGTCCGTAAGGTGTGCGCTACCTGATAATTCCCATTGATACGTAGATTAGCTGCGTCCATTTGCTGCTGGTGATTATGTATGTGTCGATCTTGTATTTTTTAAGCATTCACAGCGGGGACTCGACACCATATAAGGCCATTGTCCCCACCCTGGTTGCCGGCCGAAGATCGGAAGAATCAGAATTGGAATTTGAATTGATATTGAAGAACTTGAACGCGCGAAATTACATGCAATGACTTACGAACTAACCCAAGAAGTTGGAAAACGTCTCAATTGCATATAATATATTATATAATAGGACATATGTTATAACATATTGTATGACGTATAATATGACATATAGCATCTAACAGGACATGTAGAATAACACATAATATAAAATGTATATTATATAGCATATGATATGACATATAATTTAAAATACAGTACAACATTCTGGGAAATATAGTATAACATATAATATGGCATATTTAAATAGTACGGAATATATCATATAATATGACACCAAATATAACATAGCATATATAGCATATATATACTACATATAATATAGCACATAACATTGCAATTAATATAATACACAATTTGGCTTACAATATGGCGAAAAATGTAACATAGTACGATACATTCCGTACGATACGTACAATTACGTACAATATAAAAAACAGTATAACATATAGTATGGCATGTTGTGTAATATAATATTACATATAGTGTAACATATAATGTAGCATATTATATAATCATATTGCACGTTATATTATGTAATATATAATATGCTATAATATATGATATAACATATATAACATATAATATAACACATAGTGTAGCATATAATATGGTATATTATATAAAGTATTTTATATAATATGACATATAATATAGCATATAATATAATATATAATATATGTTACATTATACGTCATAATATATGTTATATGTCATATTATTTGTTGTATTATATACTACATTTTACGCCATATTATAAGATAAAATATATGTTATATGTTTGTTATAAATATACTATACGTTATAATAGTCGCCATATTTTACGTTATACAATATGTTGCTTTATAAGTTATACAGTGTGTCATATTACCTGTTTGTGCTGTATGTTATATTATTTGCTATACTGCTATAGGATATATTATGTATTAGTATTTGTATTATATGTCATTCGATATGTTATTCTATATGTCATATTATATGCTATACTATATGTCGAAGTATGTTGTACTATTTGTTATATTATGTTGTATTATATGTTATGTTATACGTTGTAATATAAATAATGTTATGTGCTATGCTAAATGTCATACTATATGTCTATATTATACCTTATTATAATATGTCGTATTACATGCCATATTGTATGCTATATTATGTGAAATACTGTTTATTAAATTAGTGTTATACTATATGTTATATTATACGATATCTTATATGCTTTTATATGTCGTAATATATATTATATTATGTGAAATGTTATATTATATACTTTATATTATGTTATAATATGATGTAATATATATTATCTCATATGTCATGTTTTATGTTGTACTATATGTTATATTATTTGTTATATTTTGTGTTACGTTATATATTTCATGCTATTATCATGTCCAAGAGGTGGGTTTCTAATGAAAAACGAAAAATTTATCCCGGATTCCGCATCCTAGGAACGTGAAGTTTTGGGATTGTGTTGGTAATAACGGAAAAAGGAAAACCGTCGTATCGGAGTCGCCACCAAACTCATTATCAGTGAGACTGATTGCGGCGACCCCTACACTAGACACTTGATTGTTAGCCCGGGATTACCTACCTGGGGGTCTAGCGCAGGTACATCCCGGCGACTAGACCCCCACGTGGGTAATCCCGGGTTAGGGGCCTCTAGGTTGGATATGGAAACTATCACCCATCTTATTGCTAGTTCGCACGGTGTGCGCTCAAGCTGTGATCGCTATCAATCTGTAGATAAGTTACATTCACCAGCGGTTTGTGACCTTATATCTTATGGAATTTATATATTTTAAGGACAAATACTGCGAGGACTCAACACCAGATGAGGCAAACTCATCCTGGTTGCCGGCCGAAGGAAATTTTTTTGAGAATAGAGTTTGAAATGGAATTGAAGTGAGTAGGGAGATTTGAACGCAGTGACGTAGGAACTGGTCCAACACGTCGGAAGACGTCAGGTTATGTTATATTATGTGTTACTATATGTTATATTATGTGTTATACAATGTGTTATATTATGTGTTATATTATGACAAATATAATATAATGTGCTATATAATGTGCTATACTGCGTGTTATATCATAAGATATATTGTATGTTCTTTGTCACCATATATTATGTATTATATGTTATACTATATATTAAGTTATTTGTCATAATATATGTCATATTATGCCATATTCTAAGTTACATTATATTTTATATTATATGTTATTCTATATGTCATATTGTATGTAATTTGTGCTGTATGCTATATAATATGCAATATTATATGCTCTATTATATGTTATATTATATGCTATATTGTATTATTATGTTATACTGTTTGTTATATTATATGTTATCTTATATATGTTATATAATATGTTATATTTTATGGTGTATTACATGATATATTATTTTCTATGGTTTGTGTTATACTCTATTTATTCATTATGTATTACCTGGGACGTAATCTCTGAGCAAATACAATGCTGCTGAGATTTATGCTATTATCCATTTAATATATTTTTGTACTTTTGCAGTCACCTCTGTGATGTAGTCCTTGATCAAATTTATATGTTTCTGGGGCTTATACCCTGACTGTTTCCACGTGCCGCGGGATCTTAATCAGTTCGGGACCCTGATCAGTTCTATATATCCCTGAAACATTGCGCCTGGGTTATTCCACACTCAGCTATGACATATATCCTGAGCAATTTCATACATCTCTGGTATAGATTCTCTGTACCATTCCACATGCAGTTGTGACTTTTTCACGTTAGCAGTTCCATGTGCCGCTGTAATATCTACTAAGGCAATTCCATATGACGCCAGATCAATTTACATTGGTTTTTCCATTTGCCTCTTGGACTTACGTTCTGAAAATTATCATATAGCACCGGCAACTATTTTCGCCGCTGAGACTAAATTACTGAAATATTCCATATGCCGCTTTGATTTAACCTGACCAAATCCATTTGCAGCTGGGATTTCGTGCCTACAATACAATTCTATTGCCGCTGCGCGTTAATCCTTGAGAAATTACATATGTAGGTTTGACCTTTTTCAGGATGGACAACGGATGTTGTCTACGTCTCTGGAAGTTAGTATTAGACATATATTGTAAGCCACTGGACATTATACCTGAGATATTCCATACGCCGCTGGAACTTTTTCGGCAAGCAATTACATCCGCAGCTAGGACATATTACCTTAGAAATTCCTTACGCAGATTTGAAATATTATCAGAGCAGATTCAGTCGCATATACCGTCAGAGATTCCATGAGCACCTGTGATTAAGACCACAAGATATTTCATACGTCGCATATCGACATTTTACGTAAGTAATTCCATACGGCGCTGGTGCTTAATACCTAACGAATTTTATATGCACTAATTCCGAGAAAAATTCCATATGTTTTCCGACTTAGCACCTGAGAAAACTAGACAGAGACATTGTCAATGAGCAATTATTCACGCCTCTAAGACGTATTACAAATACGTCTGGACAATTTCAAACGCCGCTGGAACTTATTCGCTGAGCAATTATGTACATACGCACCTACGACATATTCTCATAGAAATTCCATTCGCAGTTGTGAATTATTACCTGAGTAATTTTAAACATAACTAGGACATGCAATACCATATGCCGTTTTAACTTATTTCCTACTTAATTCCATATGTCCCTAGATTATTGTCTTACACAAATTCCACATGGCATTGTGACTTAGTACTTGAGATTTTCTGTTATCCGCAGAAGCATAGTCATAGCTTCTAAGATGTATTCCCCGAACAATTCTATATATCGCAGAGATTTAGCTATTGCACAATTCAATAAGCCGCAGTAACTTATTCCCTGATCAGTTCCATATACCTTTGGGACTTATTAGTTGCGTAATTCCACATGCTGGGACACAGCTCCAGTGCAATTTCATACGCCGCTAGGAATTAGTCTCTGAGAAAATTACAAACGCAGCGTTGGCGTTGTTTATAAGTGGTAATAAAGAAGCTAGGGTTATGTTACGTGAACAATTTCGTCCCTCTCCCCACCCCAGAAATTAGTACTTGTGTAGTTTCATAAGCCACTGTAGGTTGTACTTGAGATATTGCATATGCCGCTAGAACTTATTCCCTTAGCAATTCTGTACAACAATGGAACACATTCCATGGGAAATTCATATTACCTCTGGTACTTGGAACCTAAGAAATTAAATCTACCGCTGGTAGAATCTGTACAATTTCGCACGCCGCTGGTACTTTTTTCCTGAGCACATTAATATTGCGATTATACTTAGTCCCCGTACAATTCCATATGCTTCTGAGACATAGATCTTGAGTAATTTCATACGTCGTTGAGACACATTCTCTGAGCAATTACGTATGCAGTGGGACATATTCTCTAAGCAATTCCATTCGCAGCTGGGAAAACTTACAAAAGTAATTCCATTCGTCGTTTGAACTAAGAACATAATCAATTCCTTACGCCGTAGGGGCTTTTCCCCAACGGGCATACGCCGCCCAGTCTTATTATTTAGCAATCCCCTACACGGTTGGGACTTAGTCCAATGCAATTAAACCCAACGCTGAGACATTTTATGTGAGCAATTCCGTTCGCTGCAGGGACACAGCCTGAGCAACTCCATGTGCTGTTAACACTTAGTCCACGAACAATTCAATGTCACTTGGACGGAGCCTCTGTGCGGGAACATAAGCCTGGATCTCATTCTGTGAGAAAAAAAATCTTTATATGCCTGTGATTTAAGACAAAAAGACTTTGGGACAAAAGGACTTTTGCACCGAAGCAACTGTATAAGGCGTTCTTAATCTTAATCTTTGAATTTTTCCATTCGCCGTTTGGACACATTCCATGATTCCATATTCCCCTTACAATTTGTCCTTGAATAATTCCGTATGCCATTTATATATATTCTCTGAGCAGTTTCACTCATTTGCTGCAACCCAGCAATTAAGCAATTCAATACGTTGCTGCGTTCTATAATCTATCGAAATACGTGTGCCTCATGTATTGAAATTGTAAGAAATTTCAAGCGAATCTATGATTTCCAGTAGCAATTTCATACGTTGCTAGAATTTTCTATGCAAGTAATTCCAAGCGTCGCTGCACCTTACAAATAACAATTCCATACGTCCCTGTGATTTGCCACACGAGTATTTCTATTCGCTGCTCTGACACAGTCGCTGGGTAACTTTATACGACAGTGGGACTTAGTCCCTGACTGAGCAATTCCGTGATACGAATGGCTGAAAATTGAAAGAGTGACAAGCCTGGACCTGGAGAGACACGATTGGTCGGAACTTAAAAAGTGGCCGATATTTGATAGAGTGACACGACTGGCTGAAAGTTAAGAGTGACACGACTTGATCCGGAGTTACACGACTGGCCGACACTTAAAGTTGTGACACGACTGGCCGAAAGTTAAACGAATGACATGAATGGACCTGGAGTGACACGACTGGATTCAACAGTGACATGACACTTATTTCCGATTTCTTAAATCATTTACTTTGAAATTTTTTCTTTATTTGTTATTTTTGTCTTTTTTACTGTTCTGTTCTACTTCATTCCCTTTTCTCTTTTTTCTCCTTTTCATGTCTGATTTTTTCTCCTCTGTATTCTTTTCTCTTTTCTTGTATGTATGCCTGTAGTGTGCCGTTGCATCAGTTTCGATGCTTTTTACATTTTCCCTCGTGCAGTAATGTGTAGTCGTTTTCGTCTATGTTCTTGCGTCCCTTTTATTTAGATGGTTGCGGCAGTATGCGCCCGGGTGCTGAGCCATTGGGTGCCGTCGTGCCAGTCGGCCGTTTAGTATCTATAAGAGACACGACAGTCCGAACGGACGAATCAGTGGCTATTCTACTCGGTTGAAAAGCAGTCCACCGCTCCACGAGAAACACTTTTCGATTATTCTGTTCTTTCATCGTTTTGTATTTTCTCTAAATTGCGACGACCACGTGTCGGTATCATAAGACCGAATGACTCTATTGCGGCTAAGCTTCCTCTTGAGTCGGGAAGCTGGTGACTTGTATGTACTCTAAACGCAACGCACTTGTACTAACAGAGCATCAACTTGTCAGCTCCATGAATGTGATCGGAGGTAGAAATTGTAAAACGACAGACATTTGTTTGGTATGCCTGGCGCGCACCCTGATACGTGCTTCACCGATTGGTTGTCTAGGTGATACGTGCCTTACCAACTCGAGGTCTGCCGATTGAAATTGAAATTGAAGTTATGTTAACAAATAAGTGGCGATTGAAAAGTGCTGTCAGAATTACCTCCTGTGTTTTAAGACATTTAATTGGGAGCAAACGCATTGGAGAAGACTGTAAAAGTATTGTCTCGTTGTTGTTTTTGGTGGCACACGTACGACGGAGAAGAAATATGAAAAAGTACTTTAAAATGTGACAAAGATCCCTGATTTAACCTACCAGTAGTCATATGCTTGTCTCAAAGATTAAGCCATGCAGATCTCAGTACAGGCTGAATTAAAGTGAAACTGCAAATGGCTCATTAAATCAGTTATGATTTCTTAGATTGTACCCACATTTAAGTAAATAACTGTGGTAATTCTAGAGTTAATACATGCAAACGAAATTCGTTTCAGAGATGGGAGGAATGCTTTTATTAGGTCAAAACCAATAATGGTAATGGTAGCGGATGGCTTGTCCGTCTAGTTTGGTGACTCTGAATAACTTTATGCCGATCGCATGGTCATCTAACACCGGCAACGCATTTTTTAAATGTCTGCCTTATCAACTGTCGATGGTAGGTTCTGTGCCTACCTACCATGTTTGGAACGGCTAATGGGGAATCAGGATTCAATTCCGGAGAAGGAGCCTGAGAAACAGCTACATCCAAGGCAGCAGGCGCGCAAATTACCCACTCCCGACACTAGGAGGTAGTGACGAAAGATACGTACACATCTGAGGCTCCGTAATCGGAATGAGTTCACTATAAATCCTTTAACTTTTGGACCAATTTGAGGACAAGTCTGGTGTTAGCAGCCGCGGTAATTCCAGCTCCAATAGCGTATATTAAAGTTGTTACGGCAAAAAGTTAGTTGAATCTGTGTGTCACAGTGTCGATTCACCACTTGCGGTGTTTAACTGGCATTATTTGATACGTCCTATCTGGGAGTTTAGCTCCATGTGGGCGATCCCACTATTCTCCCATCGCGGTGCTCTTCACTGAGTGTCCTGGTGGATCTATACGTTTACTTTGAACAAATTAGAGTGCTTAAAGCAGGCCATGTCCGCCTGAATATTGTATGCATGGAATAATGGAATAGGACCTCGTTTCTATTTTGTTGGTTTTCGAAACTCCGAGGTAATGATTAGGGACAAATGGGGGCATTCGTATTGCGGTGAAATTCTTAAATCGTCGCAAGACAAATATAAGCGAAAGCATGTGCCAAAAATGTTTTTATTAGAATTGCAATTTACATTACATTAGAATTACAATTTTCAAACGAAAATTAGACATTCGAAGGCAATTAGATACCGCCCTAGTTTTACTATAAACGATGCTCACCAGCGATCCGGAGAAGTTCTTTAGTTCACACGGCGAGCAGCTTCATGGAAACCAAAGCTTTCGGGTTCTGGGAGAAGTATGGAATTGACGAACGGACAACATCAGAAGTGGAGCCTGCGACTTAATTTGACTCAACACGGGAAACCTCACCAGGCTCGGACACCGGAAGGATTGACAAATTGATAGCTCCTTCTTGATTCATTGGGTAGTGGTGTATGGTCATTTTTAATTGGTGGGCAATTTGTCTGGTTCTAATAACGAAAGAGACTTTAGCCTGCTAAATAGACGTAATATACGGTATCTCGAAGATCCACGGCTTCGGTCGGTGGAATTTTACTATCAACGTACAGACAAATCTTCTTAGAGGAACAGGCGGCTTCTAGCCGCACGATTAAGCAGTAACAGGTTTGTAATACCTTTAGATATTCTGGGCCGCACGCGTGCCACACTGAAGGAAGCAGCATATAGAAAGGAAGTAGTCTCTGGCAGAAATGCCGAGATAATCCGTTGAACCACCATCATGCTTTGGAGCTTGCGATTATTCTCCATGAACGAGGAATTCCCAGTAAGCGCGAGTCATAAACTCGCGTTGATTATGTCCTCCCTTGTGTACACACCGCCCGTCGCTACTATCGATTGAATGATTTAGTGAAGTCTTCGGACTGGTGCGCGGCCAATGTCTCGGCATTGCCAATCAGGAAGATGACCAAACTTGATCATTTAGAGGAAGTAAAAGTCATAACAAGATTTCCGTAAGTGAACAGGCAGAAGGATCATTAACGAATTAATGAACTAAAATGTCCATAATTAAAAGGGACATTGTCAAATAAGTAAGTAGAACATATCGATTAGTCAAAGATCACAGAATCGACGGCTTACGCGTGGAAGAGCGAGACCTTCCATCCACAAATGGAGAGGGCAGTAATTTCCAGCCATCGAAGTACGAAAATAAGGTATACTTTTCTTGCTCTATCGATGATCTGGATGAAAATGCATATGTCCAAACGAACAAATAAATAAATATGAAATATGTTCAAACGAATAGATAAATATGAAGTACGTCCAAATGTAGACTGGGACATCGAATACATCCGAAAAAACCCACAAGACTGACTTGAATGTCTTTGTTTTCATATGATCTGAATGCGTTTGTCTTTCCGAGAACAACAGGATATCGAGGATCTACTCTTTGGAATCGAACTGCCGGCGTAATAACTGCCTACTCATTGGGCGTGTGTTCTTAATCTTTCTTAATAGAAATGCTCGAACGGTCGAAACCATGTTCAATACGTAGTTCCGGGTAATCTAGAACAATATTGCACCGAGTGGAATGTGCGCCAGTTTCGTCGCTTCCAGTCTAGATTTGGTAGGAATTCCTTCAGAGGAAGAGGTCCGGTGTTGAATTGATTTCTAGAAAGACCTCTTCGTGACTGGCCATGCGTCTTCGATCGAACTTTTGTCTGAATGAATGGCGCATGGGCCAATCACGGTGCAATAGTTCGCGATATTGTGCGTAGGAATCTGTATCGGATGAACCACTACCCGCTTTTGTTTCACGATTTTTGTTACTTTAAATGAACTCTACGCCCGGCCGTCGTCGGATTTCGTCTCGAACATTGTACCGTCAATTGCAACCGCATCTGTGGTGTGTGTGTGGCAACGCATCTTCCTTTCCCCGTCGGTCGAAATTGTTGAGTCTCGGCTCCTTTCGAACCGAGTATTTAAGTAATTAGGAATTTATACAAATAATAATACATATACGATTACCCTGAACAGTGGATCACTTGGTTCGTGGGTCAATGAAGCTAATTGCGCGTCAACGTGTGAACTGTAGGACACATGAACATAGATATTTCGAACGCACATTGAGGCCAACGGATATGATTCCTGGACCATGCCTAATTGAGAGTTGTTCAAGTAAACTAAATACTGCTTGCGTTTGCGTTTCATTGCTTTTCAAAAGTCTCGATCACACTTCTTGAAATTCAAGCCGACGTTAGTGAAGAGCGTTTCTGAGTCGAGCACAAGAATATGATCCGCCTAGAGAGCGATACGCGTACGACCAATTGTTGGACGCTCGTCGGAATAGTACACGGTCGCGCTAGAACTGTACGTTTCATGTACGATTTCCAAACGCGTTCTTCACGTCGTTTGAAACGAAAGCGGGACTGAAAAAAGATGGAAAAAAGATCACCACCCTTGGCATCACATCGTCACATCGATGGATCGAGACTGCCCACTATGTCTAGACAGTTCGTCGATCTGGGAACGCTCACGCGAAGTCTTCGAATGCTGGTGATCGTGAACGCTGCAGAGATCTGAGAGAAACGTTTATTGCTGTCAGGATGAATCATTACCCCGCTCTGCGTGTTTCTTTTCCCGCTCGTCCGATCCCAATCTACGTTCGTTGCTGCAAACTACAGCAAAGCGTATGTGAACCAGCGCGTGTCCGACGAATGGTGTGGCAACGTTTCATGCACCCACGCTGTGCACGTTCGTCCGTAAAAGCATCCGGAGATCGAACTATAAACACTTTACGAAGAAAGAGTGTAGAAGAGGATGAATACGATCTTCTTTGGCGAGACTCGATTACCATGGCAACTTTATTCCGAGGAGCACAAGTGTCGGACATGCCTTCTCTTTTTGTTGCCTATCACTAAACTGTGCATCCTAAGCCGGTCGTCCAGTCCCCGAACGAATGGCCCACTCCCTTGCCATTCTCGAAAATCGCGAGGAACCGTAGAGTTTGTCATTCAGAGGACATAACAGAGGACAGATGTTAATATTTTACAGTTAGATGTCTTGTATGCGTCTCGGCTCGAACATGGTATGACATGCGAAAAGTTTTTTCTCTTCTTACAGAGGAAGAAGAGGCACTTTGGCGCGGTGCAGAAGACGCTAGGCGAATTTTTCCATTCTTTCTTCCGTTTTCTACCTTCATCGTTTACATTTCAAAAGAAATTAAATAGAGAGAAAGAGAGAGAGAGAGAGAGCACATTCATCTGCTTGTTGGAACTTTCCGTCGGTTAGGACACTTGACGACCTTCTGAGAGTAAGCAGCCTTCCCCCCGAAACGGGGGCCACGTGTAGTTTGTCCCAACTCGTGGGAACAGTTATGGCGGAAAAATCTATTAAACTTAGGGATATACTTGGGGAGGGGGGAGGGGCGACGACGACGACGACGGAAGTGATTTTGAAGATAGTCTGCAGGAGGTCGACATGTAAAAGGCCCCTAAGGGGCGTAGTATGTCTGGGTTGTCGAGGAATGTAAGCCCTATAAAACTTCTCTTAGCCCTATAAAACGGGTGATGCGGCGACGGATGCTGGTGTGTATGTGGATGATTTGAATTTAATGAGTGCGATTGGGAATAAAGTGTGGAAATTTATCTTTATGGATAAAATAACGAAGGTAGCGAGTGAATTCCTGTTGCCTTCCGTGTCTGAATACGAAGAATAAATGATGCGAAGATGATTGTGAAGAACGAAAGGTTGAATGGAAGGATTGAG
This sequence comes from Frieseomelitta varia, assembly GCF_011392965.1. NCBI lineage: Eukaryota > Metazoa > Arthropoda > Insecta > Hymenoptera > Apidae > Frieseomelitta > Frieseomelitta varia. Next base: position 21,769 of record NW_025110007.1, on the reverse strand, counting down.
AACTGTGAAAAGTTTTTGAAAACCCAGTGAAAAGTGACCGAAATGGGTGTTTCTAAAGTTGCGGTTGGATCGAAGCAGGCGAGTGTGTGTGAGCGAGTGAAAGAGAAAAATATGCTGTAGTGGCGAAAGCCAAGGATGAGTCCGTGAAAATGACGAGTGATGAAGTGAAAGATAAGGTTACGAAGAACGTGAATGGTGATCTAAACATACGTGTGAGAGCAGTCAGGAAGAGAGCAGTCAAGAAGTGGCGGCCTAGCCATCGAGGCTGCTAGTGAGAGTGATGTACAAAAGTTGCGTGAATGTAAAAAGTTCGAAGCTTTCAAAGTGGAGACACCAAAGAAGGTGGGTTCCAAGGTTGTGGTATTTGGTGTGGAGAATGAGATGACAAACGAGGAATTAGCGAAAGAGGTGTATGTGAAGAATCTGAAGACTGCCGGTGTGAGTGAGTAGGATTTCAAAGACAGAGTGAGAATTATCAGCAGAACGAATAGAAAAGGTATGTGGGGAATGTAGTTTTGGAAGTTTCGAAACGAATGCGTGACGTGTTGGTGAGTGAAGGTTGTGTGTATGTAAAATGGCGTGCGTACAAGGTAAAAAATTTTTTTATGTGTTGAGGTGTCACAGGTGTTTTGCTTTCGGACATACAATGAAAGAGTGCAGTGTGGATGGTAGATTGTGTGAGAGGTGTGGTGAGAGTGGCCATCTAAAAGATAAGTATAAGAATGCGTGTGTTTTGCAGAAACTGTAAATTGAAAGGACGGAAATGTGACCACACGGTTCTATCCACTGAGTGCTCGGACTATGTCAGAATGCTTGAGCGTGAGAAAGCCAGAGTGAGTGAGGATTAGGATGTCTCTAAGGATGTTTCAGCTGAACTGTCAAAGATCTTGCGCGGTTATGAACGATCTGAGTCTTGTGTTAGTGGATGAAAGACTGAACGTTGCGTTATTGCAGGAATTGTATGTGTGTGAACTGCCGAGTACTTGGCGGACATACGTCTGGGCGTGTGTGATGAGAGCGTGGAAGCGATGTGTGTGAATGAGTGTACGGATGAGTATTGTGTGTGTGTGTGTGTGTGGAAGGGGATATTGGAGAGATGTATCTGGTATCCATGTACCATCGGCTACGATATCGAGCCATACTTGGCGTACATGGACAGAGAGAGATTGTGTGAAAGATGAACGAGTGATTTTTGGTATGGATGCTAATGCGGTTCAGCAAGGATGGGGGTCGCAGTAGGGAGAATGAAATGCATGGAAGGATTTTGGAAGAATGGGTGATAGAGAATGGAATGATTGTGCTGAATGAGCCGACTGAGTTTTATACTTTACTCGGGAGTGAGAGGAGAGAGTGATATTGATGTGACGTTGATGCATGGGAACATGGCGGGGTGCCTTTTTAAATGACAGGTGATGAATGAATGGTGTATAAGTGATCACAACGCGATCCTTATATAGATGACGAGTGAGAGACGAAGGCTGAGTGTGTAGAAGCGATGGGTGTGTAAGGATGTTAGCTGAGAAGTGTATGAGAGTAACCTGAGTGAAGTGGTTAGTGCGAAAGGTATGAATGTTATTGATGAATGATCGCGAGACGAATGTTGAAAGAATGGTTGAGAGTGTGACAGGGTGGATCCAGGAAGTGAATGGTAGACACATGAAACAGCGCGTGTCAAGATGAACGGAGAGAATGAGGTGGGAGACAAAAGAATTGAATGACCTTAAGAGTCAGGTGCGAAAGAGCAGGAAGAAATGGCAGAAAGCGAGAAGGGTAAGAAGTGAAAATGTGGATGCGAGACTAAGTGAGTACAAGAGAATTTTGAATGAATATAAGTATCTCTGATGGATCTCTACTGAGGAAGGTGAAAGAGGAGAGCTGGAAACAGTTTGAGAGTATGTGGATCCATGGGGAGTGGTGTACAAAGTGTGTAGAGGTAAGAATGTGAAGGAATGTTTGACTTCGTTGAGTGTGAATGGCGTTGAATATGTGACGTAGAAGAAGTGTGCGAGTGTGATGTTGGACATATCCTTCCTTACATATTTGGGTGAGAAGGGATGTTTTGCGGATGAATGTGAAGGGACGACTGTGAGAAGTTTTGAATGGAGCGAAGTTGAGGAAGCGATTGCGAGAGCGAAGCTGAGAAAGGTACCCGGCTTGGATGGTATGAATGCGGAAATGTTGCGTGCATGTGGAGAACGATTCCGGGATGGCTGATGACTGCGTTTGATGCGTGCTTGAGTGCTGGTTTTTTTCCGAACGCATGGAAGAAAGCGAGAGTTATTATTCTCCCAAAGTTCCCAGAAAAGCCGCGGTTGGACCCCACGTCATATAGACCGATAAGTTTGTTGCCTGTGCTGGGCAAGACGCTTGAGACGCAAGACGCAGGGGTCCATCTGTGGTCCATTTATATGGAACCTCATGATGGATGGGGTCCTATAGAAGCTGAATGATTGTGGATGTAAGTGTGTGGCTTATGAGGATGATTTGTTGCTGCTTGTTGAAGGACAGAGCCGAGTGGAGATTGAGTGAAAGAGAACTGAATGGATGAATATAGTGAGAGAATGTTGGTGTATGTGTGTGTCCAAAGACAAAAAAATGGTGACATTGTTGCTGAAAGGTGGTATGGCTGCGAGTCGGAGACCATGAGTGCGAATGAATGGGAAACTTATTAGGTACGCAGAGTGTGTGAAGTTCCATAGGAGTAAGTATGAGTGAATGTATTTTAAGGTACATTTTGAGCGAATGAGAATGAAAATAACGAATGTTGTGGGGCAGATGAGGCGTGTTGAAGAGTGAATAGGGCATGAGAAAGCGTGCGAAGATGGTGTACAAGGATTTGTTTGTTGCGTGTGTAATGTATGGTTCGAGCGTGTGGTGTGAATACATGAAATCGGGTTATGAACAGATGTCAGAGGATTGTGTTGTATGCCTGTCTGAATGTGTGTAAAACTGTGTCAACGGATGGAATGCAGGTTCTGATGGGTGTGATGTCTTAGGACCTGAAGTGTATGAGGGTTGGACTGATAAGTATGATCATAAATGGGTGGAGAATCTGCGAGAACGAGTTGTGGCGTGAATACATGAAATGTGATTGACGACGATTTGAATGGGAGAAGCATAGAAGAGAGTGTGAATCTGGTGAATGAAAGAGCGTATACCCGATGGCAGACCAGGTGGAATGAGAGCGTTAATGGAAGAATGACGTATGAATATATAAAAAATGTACGGTTTAGTGAAAGCCTGGTTTGATCCAAGTGTATATACGTGTTTCTTGATGACTGGACATGGTAGTATGAATGCGTTTTTGTTTGAAAGAAATTTGAGAGTGCGAGATGTGCATGTGGGGTTGAAAACGAAGACTGGAAGCATGTGTTGGTTGAATGCAGTATGTATGAGGGCACCTGAGAGCCCTGAGTGGATGCGGAGTACGTTTGTCTGAGGATGGGAACGTGAATATTGGAATGAAAGGAAACGTATGAGTGTTTTTGTAAATATGAATGTGTTTGCGAGGAGAAGGATGAATGTGAGACGAATGTGTGTGTAGAGTGTCCTGTGGTAGCAGGAGTGCTGCCGGGCTGTAACCAGGAGACCTTTGAGGAGTAACGACCCCACATATCCGAGTTGGCCCCACCCAAGTCGAGGTGTGCAAGTATTTCATTGGGGAGCAGATTGATTATGCGAAGGGTACGATCAGTATGGCCCAAGCACTGGTATCGAAGGAGTCGGTGTTGTTAAGTCCAAGGAGATTTTACCCTCTGTTGCCAGCCATTTGAGTTGAACTCTCAAGTAGTGGTTGATAGTCTACATCGCGGGCTAGACGCGACAACATCTTGGCGAGTGAGCTGCGTCGAATCAGCTTGCGATCAGCCAGCTTAACCGGCAGGGATTTAGAAAGGTCCCGGCCTTACCCAAGGTTGGTCCCATGAGCTTGCACTCTGGGACTAATTGGTAGTTCCGCGTATCTCAGTCTCGCACTCATGAGGGCCGTGTCTGGTAGGACTTCATGCCAGGTACAGGCACGTTAAATCTTCTACAAGGATGTCCAAGTCCATCTTAATGGGGCCATTTACCCACAGAGTGTGCCAGACGACCAGTACGCATTTCAGGAAATCTCTCCTTAGAATCGGGTTGCTTGGGAGTGGGTGGTAAATTCCATCTAAGGCTAACCACGACCACGAGACCGTATCGATAGCTAACAGGTACCGTGAGGGAAAGTTGAAAAAAACTTTGAAAAGAGAGTTCAAGAGTACGTAAAACCGTTCAGAGGTAAACTTGAGAAACCCAAATGATCGAATGAGGAGATTCATCGACTGGCTACCGTTGGTGCGCGATGCTCCGGATGGGCCCTTGTGGTTCCATTAGCGAGAGCACACCACCTTGGGATCGAACGTTCCGGCGTCGTAGTCGTGCACTTCTCCCCTAGTAGAACGTCGCTATCCGTTGTGTGTCGGTCTACGGTCCGAGTAAGCGCCTGTCGCGTCGTTTCGGCGCACGCAACAAACCTTCGGTCGTCCGGCCGGCTGCACGACAGTACACTTACTGTATCGGGCCACAACCAATCCAATCCATTCTAGAATGTGTGTACGTCCATCCCGCCGCAAGGCCGGTCAGTTCTTACCCGGAGGTAAGGTACGGACCCGGTGCCGTCTCCGGACCTGGCCGGCTGTTACCAGGCGGTGTCCTCGGACTGGCCAAATCGGTCGGCGATGCTATTGCTTCGGATACTCTCAGGACCTGTCTTGAAACACGGACTAAAAAGTCTAATATATGCGCGAGTCATTGGGATGCATAAACCTAAAAGCGAAATGAAAGTGAAAGTCACGCCGATCGAGGGAGGATGGGTCGCGTAACTCAGCGTTCTCAAGAGGCGTACATGTTAGGACCCGAAAGAAGGTGAACTGGACGAAGCCATACGAAACCCTGATGGAAGTTTGTAGCGATTCTGACGTACAAATCAATCGTCAGAATTAGGTGTAGAAGCGAAAGATTAATCGAACCATCGTAACTGGTTCCCTCCGAAGTTTCCCTCAGTATAGCTGGCACTCGGCCGTTTCTCAGCGAAACGTCTGCGAGTTTCATCTGGTAGAGCAAATTCTCAACCTATTCTCAAACTTTAAATGGGCGAGATCTCTGGCTTGCTTGAAACATGAAGCCATGATATTTTGGATCAAAGTGACAAGGGGGCCAATTTGGTAAGCAGAATTGGCGCTGTGGGGTGGACCAAACGCAGAATTAAGGCGCAGAATTAAGCTGTGGGACTTCGTGGCGGCTCTGCCTGTTTCTTCGGCCGCCATTCAGCGCTCAGCTCAGAACTAGCACGAACTAGGGGGATCCGACTGTTTAATTAAAACAGGCCCCTGCTGATAGGGGGCCCCTCACTCTTCGGGGTAGAGGCGAAAGAATACGCCAGACATAAGACCTGCGTGTCGTAAGCCGACTAAAAGGTCCACCTCACCCTGGTGGTTTCGTGCAAGCGTCTCAAAGGGGAGCAGGGTAACCTGCGACAGTCATACCTTAATCATCGGTACCGAGGGGGCTGGCGTCAGCCCAAGAGGCTTAGCCTCCGGCCAGCCATTAAGATTGGACTCTCGGGTGCAGTGGTTGACAGCCTACATCGCGGGCTAGAGGCGTCAACATCTCGACGGGTGAGCTGCATCAATTACAGCTTATGCGCCGGCCTGGCAGAGCCGGCAGGGTTTTAGAAGGGTCCCGTCCCTCACCAAGGGTGTCACAGATGCTTGCACACTGTGGCTATTTGGAAGTTACGTGGTAATGCGCTGGGCGTATCCCAGCCCCGCGCCCATGGGAGCCGTGTTAGATAGGGCCGTGTTATGCTAGGTGCTGGCACGTTAAATACATTCCTACGGGTTGTTTAATTAAAACAAAGCATTGCGATGGCCCACAAGGGTGTTGACGTAATACGATTTTTACCCAGTGCTCTAAATGTCAACGTGAAGAAATTCTTCGTCCCATGATTTTATTGTCGCGTTGATTAAATATTTTTGGAGATCTTGTGTATTTAAAAATACTTTTGAAGATCGTGAATGCGTCAGGGAGACAAAATATGAATGAATGAATGAATCTTTATTTCAGCCTTTCGGCCTAGAAATAGACCTCAGTGCCTTACATTATTCTTTACATTTTGTTTTCCGTTTTAATCCCTTACATCTAGTATTGCATGCTTTAACCTATCCTTATACTATACGTAGACTAATTAGACTAATAGCGAATGATATTTGCACACTGCCTCTACAATATTTCTCTTTGGTACTTTACTTTATCTGTGTCTCTATATTTAGCTTTCTGTTTCTTTTTCTCTCCTTTTCCTTCTCAATTTTTCTGAGCCAGGCCACGGCTTCCGCATCACCCTCTTCTGCTAGGATCCTTTCTATGTTGAGACCGGTTTCTCCCAATTCCCTGCATGTCTCCAGTGCTCGAACGTTCCTTCCTCCTTTTCACACAGTGGACATTCCCTCTCTGCTTCCTTAGCCCAAAATTTGTTGGCATTTTCGGTAGAACCGCATCTTGCTCTAGCCGTCTAGTATTCTCTGCTCTCCGTTCTTTCTCCTCTCTCTTAAATATTTTGGCAAAGTTCCGGGTGTCAGGTATCTATATCTTCTATTGTATTTGGTTTTCCTAATTCTGGTCCAGTGCATTGTTTCTCCACTTCTATCTCTCTGTTTCGTAAAACTTCGCCTGCCTTTTTTCCTTCTCTCCATAATAAATCTACGCCTTCCTGGCTGAAGCCGCATTTTTTAAAATGGTCCAGCCTGTCTTTAAGGTTTTCCTTAATCCCCTTCCCTGTTTTTCTTTCGTTCAAACACTCCTTGACAATGCTTTCTTCTCTATCCCTCTCAATTTTTTATACTCCATCGCTCTCTTTGCCTGCATTACTTTCATTTTCGTTCTGTTCGCTTCTTCCAATACTATATAATCAGGTGTTCCTCTGTCTAGTCCTAGCGTCCATTTTATGTACTTTTTGTGTATTCTTTCGAGTTCTTCGATCTCTTTCCATCCTCAGACTTCTATACCATACACCATCACTCCTGTGACCAGGCTGTCAAAAATTTTCATTCTCCTTATGAAGTCGTCTTTGAAAATTCTCTCCCCTATTCCCCAGGTGAGCCTCATCGTCACATTCGCCTTCTTTGCGAGATGTCTTATATGCTCGCTGCTCTTACCGTTGCTTTTCAGCACATAGTCTAGGTACGTAAACTCTCTCACTTCCTCAATCTACTTTCCTTTCCAGCTCCACTCCGTTTTCCTTCTCTTCCTCCCTCCTCTCCTAAACACCATTATCTTTGACTTTTCCTCGTTCAGTTGCAGCTTCTTCTTGTCCAGATACTTTTCTACTCTTTTCATTATCTCCTTCATTTCTTTTTCCTCGTACGCTAGTAAGACGATGTCATCCGCATAGGCTAGTGTCCAGAACTTCTTTTTGCCCATCACCACACCACCCGCTTGCCCCATTCTCATCTCCTCCTCCATGTCCGCAATTAGGATTGTGAACAAGGTGGGACTCAGTGGGCACTCTTGCCTTACTTCCTCTTGGGTCCAAAATTCTTCAGATGTTTCGTCTTTTATTCTCACCTTACTTTTGGTTTCCGTGTAAATGTCCTGTACGGGTGTTTCTTCTTTGTTTTCTACTACCTTCTTCCACTTGTTTTCTCCCTTTCTGTCTGTACCGTTTAGGAGTTCCATAAAGTGTCTCCGCCACTCCTTCAGTCCGATTGCTTCACCTGTTGGTGTCCTTTGTTTCCTCCCTTTATTAATATATCTCCATATTTCCTTCTCTGTCTTAGCTTTTCTGATCT
>NW_025110007.1:0-13789 GCF_011392965.1 Frieseomelitta varia | reverse complement strand
CTCCTTCCATTTCTTGAGTAACTTTCTGACTTCCCTCTTCTTCCTGCCACATTCTTTATCCCACCAGCTTTTGTTTTTCAACATCTCTCCTGCCTTTCTCTTTACTTTGGTCACGCCCTCCTCTATCGTTCTCTTTATTTCTTTCCATCTACCTTCCATGGACGTTTCTTCATATACTTTTTTCCTTGTCACTTCCTCGTATCTCTTTATGCTCTCTTCATTCCATTTTACCATCCATCTTGTTTCTTTTGTTGATCTTCTTCCTCCCCTTGGAATCTTGTATTCCAGTTTTCAGTATATCGGCATATGATCCGACTCTACTCTCTCTTCCACAATAAATTCTCTTACTTTATCCAAACTTTCAGCATCTACTATTGCGTAATCTATCACCGACTGACCAGTGCTACGTATGAACGTATATTCTCCCTTCTCATCCCCTTCCACGTTTCCATTTAGAATATGCCAGCCATTGTTTTCAACCCCCTCCAGTACGTTCCCTTCTCTGTCGCATACCTTGTCCTTTGAGCTTCTTTTCTTACGTTCACTCTCATAGATTCCTCCTTTCTCCCCAGTTCTTGCATTCAGGTCAGGGAGACAAAATAGAAATTTGTTTTTGGGTGATATACCGCGCATCCGATTCCTTCTTTTGATTTTGATGCATCGATAAATACATATTTATTTATGGCTTAGATAGTTGTAAAATAATTCTGTGTATAGGTTTTTAGAGATGTTAAGGTTGATAGCTTTCTGTGTGTTCCGAAAGTTATCAATTATGAATAGGGTGATTATTATCTATGGAGGAAGTTGATATTGTCTTCTTCGCATAATAGGAGGCATATCTATTTTTAGTTCTTGGAAATATTTTATGAGCCGAAAATTTAAGAATTTTGGTGGATTAGACTTTTTTGTAAAATCATCGAGAAGAGTGTCAGCAGTTATTATATCGTAAACAGGATTTAACGGTGTGAATTTTTCGATACTACGTAACATAGGCAACTTCTAATGATGGCAAATTTGCTTCACATAGAATTGTCACTGGACTTGTGCAGTATGCTATTCTAGCTTATTGCTATTCAAGCTTCTGCGTGATAAGATAATATTCTAATATTTTTAAAGTATTTATATAAACTATATACAGTTGCTTCGTAATTGAATTTCGATAGCTAAGACTTGGAAAATTTATTTAGGTCTTGAAATTCAGCTCCTTAATTTTTTGAAGCTATAAAGATGTTCATTTTTCTGCAGTACTCAGTTTTAAGATTTTTTGAATGGGTTTCAGGTATATCTTTTGTCTAAGGTTAGGCCAAGGATTTGTTCATTCTCGTGATTTGTTGTTGTCCTAAGTACAGTTGCAGCTTATGATTTTGTGTGTTCCATTCTCCTGAGAAAATGGTAACGATGGTTTTACTTTTAGAAAATATAAAATCAGTCTGTTGGGCATAATCTTGCAGTTTGTCCAGACAGTTTTGGAAGATTTGTTGATTTCTATTTAGGTTCTCTCCTGTAATAAAAAAGATGCAATTATTGGCAAATATATTTAATTGGTTTGGAGAAAATTCTACTAATATCATTTATAGCAACTAGAAATAAAGTTACGTTTAACACTGACCCTTGTGGCACTCCATTATTTGAGATTTCAGTTTTATTTGATTTATGCGGATGTAGATGGATTTATTTTTTAGAAAATTAGCTATGAATTTAAACATATTATCTTTTATGTTTCACTGTTGGAGTCGTCAGAAAATTCGGCATCTCTAAAGGATATCTTATGCCTTTTCGATGTGCAGACATATTGCTACTATAGGTGCTGTTTCTCGAAGAAGGCTTCATATATTTGAGTCAAGTTTTATGAGACTATCGATTGTGGAGCGATATTTTCTGAATCCGTTTTGATTTCTTTCTAGTAGATTATTAGTTTCTAGATACCATCGCAATCTTCTGTTTAATATTTTTTTCTAACAATTTACAGAGACAACATGTGAGAGGACGATAGTTCTGTAACTGTCTGGATGGAGTTTGTTTCTTCTGGGTTTTAGTATTATTGCTTCGTGCCACTTGGGGAAAAGTCCGTTCGACCATAAGCAGTTATAAATTCCTAACAGATAGAATAATCTAGATTCTGGTAGTTTTTGTATAAAAATGTTGGTGATATTGTCCGGTCCTGGACTGGAGTTCCTGATGGTACTCATACTTTTATAACTCGTTTCAGTTCACTGATCGTAATTTCCGAGTTGAAAAGATTATGATCTTTTAAGGGTGTATCGACTTCATAGGTTGTCGATTCTTCTATATATTTTTATTTTTTTTTGATTTGGAGAAAGTTGGGTTCAAAGTTTTCATTGCTCGAGTTATTTGCAAAAGTATCGATTAATAGGTTAGCTATTTCCGTGGAAGTCGTGGACTTTATGACATATTCTCGGAGTTTTTAATTGTTGTAATTTGAAAATTTGCGTTTTGGACATTGATTATCGTATCCGTTTTAACGCGCTGGTAATGCAGAAATTTAGAGTTGTAAATGAAATTTGTTGTAGGATTAACTTTTGATTGAGAGAAAACTTTAGTCTGATCTTGCTAGATCAAGAACTTTGTGTCAAGAATGTGATGCGAAGCAGTATCCTAACAACAGAATAAATAAATTCCTTACATTACTAGAGTAATCCTAATATCATGCATTACAAATTAAGCGATGCTAATAATTTCTTTTTTCGCTGTGTCGTTTCAAGTTATACCAGTGCACCAATATCTTATTACAGGTTGTGTATAAAATTACGACAAATATTATTTTGAAGCACCGAAACCTGCTAATCACGGAAATACTTAACGATAGAATCGCCATTTACTTTAACTTTCATTATAATTGTTAACAAGTATTTTTTTTCTCAGAAAAATTAGTAGGTCCAGTAAATCGACAAAAGTAAGGAGAAAGGAAGTACAATATTGAAGACGGAAAACATATTGATGAATATTTCATGTTAGAAATTGTAGGAAATTATAGATGACGAAGATTTTCTTTCACGTGACATGCATAGAAAATTCAAGTTATTTGAGCATATGTTGTCATGAGAAATACGTATCGATGTATGGAATGGGTACAGTGCATGTTTGGTATAGCAAGTTCGTCCGTAAAATTATTAAACATAATGATCTTACATATCGTTTCATCATTGAAAATGAGACACACACTCAAAAAATAAGAGAAACATAGCAACAAAGAACTTTTCTAGAATCAAAAGTTTATCAAGTGAGATGCGTATGATACCAATGACGTCATAAATGTAAAATATCAGCAGAGATCTATTACACCGTACCAAGTGTCCAATTGGCTTTTCAGTTTTAGTAACTTTTTTTTCTCACTTTCGGTAAGGTTTTACAATTTCTACCAAAAACAAATATTTGTATTCATGTTCATCACGTCAAAGCGAATAGAATGGCATATCATATATGCTAAAAATTTAAGGCTCGAGAGGAGAGAAGGTAACGTGTGTTGTGCATTAATACTTCCAAATCTTAAAATAGGTTTACATACTGTGTAATCATGTTCTTTGCAAACAAATTAAATAGCATCAAAAAGAGTAAATGCACTCATTATATATACAAATTTGTAATATATTAATATAAATTAATATAAATTTTCTATTTTCTATTTTGCAATGAATACATTTACTATTTTATACATTTACTATTAAGAATTATATATTATCAAAGCATAATTTCATTTTATTAATTTCATCTCATAATTTTTAATTTTTCTAAATATATGTATCTAATTTAATATGCATTACATGTCGGAGGACAACGATATAGAATGTGTGCGGTGTGCCTATGTTGTTGTATGCTTGTGTTAAAGCGATGGCGTGACTTCACCGATTTCACATGTTTTTTTCAGTTTCCTTTTTGATTGAGCCGTGGAACAATCGCCGCGTGTCGTGTATCCATATTTGTTTTATTCTTAATCATGTTATATAATCAATCTCACTGCATACGCGAGTACCCGCTGTATCTTTTATAATATTAATAAACATATTTTTTATTATAAAAGGCAATTTCAACATTATATATATATATATATATATATATATATATATATAAATTTTTCGCATTCATTCCTTTTTATTATATGCTGCGTCATTGGTGCTTGTGATAAATGTTTTCGTATTTCAACATACCATTTTTATTTCAATATACCATTGTTAGTGCATTTCCTAAATAAAAATTTAAACAATAAAATAAGTATATCTCTTAATACTAATTATTTTAATAATTTTTTCAATACTACTTATTAAGAATTATATTAATACTAAGATATAATAATGATTTTATTAAACGTAGAGTCTTGTTTAGAGTCATTTATCATGTGACATTCATATTGAGAAATAGAAATCGATCATTTATGCATTATATTATAGATAATCAACGCAGTCGAAATTATTATGTAGAGTAAATGAAATATAGCCAGGTTATCGAGTCATTCATTGTGAGGTTTTTTCAAACTATATAGTTCATATTACTCCATTTCAGCAATAAAAGAAGAAAGTAACACAGTCTTGTTAACTTGTATTTTCCAAATGGGTTTATTGTCATAACCGTCGATTCACTTACCCCAGTGAAAATCTTTATTACAAAAATGGAATTGCCACTATTACAAAATCTAAATTACTTTATTAATTCATATAAATACTACACTATAATAATGCTAGACGTATATTATCTGTATGAACAGGTATTTGTGCATTTAATGTATAACAACGTACTTTTCAATATATATAAGATTAATTTCTGCGTTTACTTTTTACAGTTTATATAGTAAAATTATATAAGGTGTCCATAGTCTCTTTATAATTTCAAAAATTTATTACAAAGACAGATGAAAAAGCAGATATGTGGAAATTATTACAAAATGGAATGTATATATTTAAGTTTTTCTTTTTTGCCTTATTTAATATACCTCTATATGGGCACCATTAGTTGCACGAAGCACATCAAAACGGTACTCGATTTCTTGCCATGTTCACTGTAGCATATCTTAATGGTGGCAATGGTATTAGTAATCCTCTGCTTTAGATTAGTAAGTCCCTTAGCTTTATTCGATATACGATATCTTTAACATAATCCCATAGAAATGATATCTGGTGAACGAAGTGGCCAGGAAACTGGGTCACCCTTTCCAGTCCACCGGTCTGGAAATGTTTCATCTAGGAACCCATGAACATGCAATCCCCAATGTGGTGGTGTACTATCTTCCTGGAAAATAATGATTGGTTGAAGGTCATGTAGTTGTGGTGTCATATATTCAGTCAAAAGATCAAGGTAAACATTTGCAGTAATTGATATCTCGTCGAAGAAAAATGGACCAATGATTCGATTGCACATGATTCCACACCACACATTCACCTTTGGACTATCTCACTGAAGTTCCCTAGTCACATGGGGGTTTTCTGATCTCCAGATTCTCACATTGTGTATCGCATATCAAAACAAAAGTACGGGATATCACTAATCTAAAGTAGAGGATCACATGCCATTGTCATCATTGATGAGAATATGCTACAGCGAACATGGCAAGAAATCAACTGTCTTGATATGCTTCGTGCAACTAATGGTGCCCATATAGAGGTGTATTGAATGAGGCAGAAAAAAACTTAAATATATACATCTCATTTTGTAATAATTTCCACTTATCTGCTTTTTCATTTGCCTTTGTAATAAATTTTTGAAATTGTAAAGAGACTTTATGGACATCCTGTATGTAGAAATTAACACTTTTAAGATGATGAGATTTTTAGTGCCGTCAGTCATGATAAAAATGATGTTCGAAGTGACTGTAGTATGTTAATTTTGACATTAAAACATTAAAACATTAATCGTTAAACCATTAGTAGATAACAATCGACAAAGATAAACGTTAAATAAATAAATCGTCAAATTGCACGTTCAAGTGATTTGACAAATTTTAATGCTTCTATTTGTAGGCAATAATTTTACAATAGAATTCCCGTTAATGACAAAACGTGTATTTTCTTGATAAAACTGAAGACTGGTTCGGACGTGCGATCCCGGCGACGTTCTGCCGACAGAGTGTCACCCGGCTTCGTGTGCTCGTTCGGGTATCCTCCTCGGTCCAACCCTCGTCCGGATACCCTAGCTCGGTTTACAGGCGTCGGTCATAAACATTGGAATCGGCCCATGGTCCTTAATCTCGAGTGGCCTCTTCTACCAAATAGGAGAGGAAGTTTTCCCACGCCTAGGAACGGGCGGCGTGGCTAACATTCGCTTACATATTAATTTCTAAGAGATCATGAAAAAATTATAACTATGAATAAAAGTATCAAGGAAATAAATCAAAAACTATTAACATGGAAAATCATGAAGCATCAAGATATTAATAGATAACGGACAAAGATAAATACTCTTCAAGTTGCAAGCATAAGTGATTTCACAATATAAAATTTTAATTCTATTTTATTATTTTATTCCTAAGAGATCAAAAAGAATTATGAATAAAAATATCAAGAGAATTGTGAATAAAAATATTAAGAGAATAAATCAAAAACTCGTCAAAGCATTATTCATTGCAATTAAAATTACATACTTTACGTATTATATATATTATTATTTTGAATATTAGCTGTTAACTCCTTAAATTATATTTAAATTTTAAATTAAATTAATACAGAAAAGATCTCTAATATTTAAATATCTATTAAGCATGTAGAAAATATTGTTTTGTCATACATTATTTTTGACTTTTTAATAATTACTTTGTTTTAATTAATAGATACAAAAGAAAGTAATCAACACATATTGACATGTACATATGTGTATATATACTGCATCATGTATGTTCTGTTACTAACTTGTTTTTATTTTATGGGAGAAGATATTGTAGATCAACGCTACCATTATGCTAAATCTTAATCTATATCTGTTCTATATTAGCAACAAATACTATCTTCACTAATAATACTATCATCTTCTTACATATTCATAAATTTTTACCAATCTTTCATTATTTAACTCTGTTTTGGTTCACAATTTTCTGAATATTATAAAATGCCCAAAATTTCGGAATATACAGAAAATTGTTTCATTCTGCATCAGGCTGAATCCAACGATTCCAGAAAGGTTAGTACATATTGTGTAAAATTTTTCTTTTTATAAAATTAATGACAATAGGTTATATTTTTAAATATTTTAAATATTATATATTTTTAAATATTTATTTATTTGGAATCTAACATTGTTATTAATAGTGCCTATCCACATGTTAATTAACATTGGTATATTCCGCAGTATACTATATGTCAGTATAGATATAAATTAACTTTTAAAATGAATTGTACGACAAATAATTTTTTATTTGTGGAAATCTTCTTATGAAAACTTATTTGCCTGTAGTTCCGAAAGAGATTAGCCGATCAAGATGAAATTTTAACGATACAAATTTTGGATATTTATTGCTATGGAACTAGGATTAAACATAATGAGCATTGGTATACAATATCTTCTCTCTTAAAATTGTTAACGAATAGCAATGTTAACGTTAGCAACTGAACGTCAATGGTACAATACATATGTGTATATATACATTTACGTTATTTAGTCTATATTTCATTGATTATTTCTCTTGCATTAATTAAAACAAAAGATTATATTAAAATGTCAAAGATAATGTACAATATTTTTCGTAATCTTAATAGATATAAAAATATAACAAAGTTTTTTTTTATTAGTTTAATTTAAAATTTAAACATAACTTAAGAAGCTAACTTTAAGAAGCTAAAAATATTTATCTAGTATTGATGATAAACTTATGTAATAAGTTTATGTAATTTGTACTTTTATTACAGTGAAGTAAAGCTTTTGCGAATTCTTGACTTGTTTTCTAGATTTTTTCATTCATAGTTACATCGTGATCTTTTGTTTGTCTTCGTTGATTGTTATTTAATGCTTAAATATTTTCTTCGTAATACTGGATATCAAGTACGCCAAAAATTTATTTGAGTGATGAAATATCGTTTATCAGTATTTCTCTATTTAAAAACTGTTAACTTGATTACTGTAAAATATTGTGTTTTTTATCTATTTCGTCTAATTCATTTCCAATGTGTTGGAAAGTTTTTCCAAAGCGATAACTGACGAGAATATTTTAAGAAGGATTTTTATTTACTAGTGTGCAAATGCTTTGTGTTTTTGTAAAGTGTTCATGAACAATTTATCCATGGAAGAATTGCTTTTGTAATTAAGATTATAATTAATGTTAGATGAACAACATCTTGAAGGACGCCTCGCTTAATATGTAATAACTGGTGACTAATCACTGTGTTTATCTAGTGGCATAACACAGTACTATCACAAACGAGATATATGAATAAACATTGTATCTAATTTATTTTTTCGGCAATGGTAATAAGGTATGTCATGGTCTTACCATTTTCGTGTCACATCTTGTATCGATTTTGCACCGCAGCACTACTAATGGTGAGAATTAAAATCAAAAAGTATGGACAGTATTACCAGCCAGATTTGTTTCGAGAATTATTCATTGAATTGAACGTAATAGTACTTCATCAATAAAGGAATATAATGATTTAAAACAGAGATTGATGAAAATTAAAATGAAAAATTTAGTATACATTTGACTTTTAAATTTATTTAAAAGTATTAGAAAAAATTAATTGAAATATGATATTTTTATAAATAGCATAATTAGATATGACGTTTTTTTTTATGTACAAATGTTTACAAATGTGTAAATTCACAGCCCGAATGAATTATCTTTATCTCATAAATTCAATTTTATGACAGATTGAGCTTATCAATAAAATATTTCTACAAATATTGTTTGGAATAAAAAGCACATTTTGTATTGTAAATTATTTCTTACAAATCATCCGTTTCAAAATTTCAAAGTCAAATTTATTTTCTTACCATATGCATATTTTCTTTTTTATAGTACGATGTTAATCGTTAAGATGAATTCACTGAATTGCATTTTCAACGACCGAAATTATTTATTATTATAAATTGTTAATAAAAATGATATAAGTGATATATATACATTAAAAAATCTAATGATATATACGTTAGCTAATGATATATATATTACGGTTTTATTAGCTTAAAATGTTCCTCATTCGAATTTTCCTCTATTCTGATTACTGGTGAACTTGTAGATTAACCATTCCTTTGATTTCGACGATTGTTAACTATCATTTAGAAATCGATACGCTGAACGACCCTTTTCTCTAACAAACAAAATCTGACATACCTATTAGAGGAAAAAACTATTCAAAATATTTTCACAATACGTGAACATACATATTAAACGTAAACGCTTTCTTATTTGCATAACTATTCTTAAAAAACGACCAATCTAATTTTTGACTGTAATACAATTATTTTATAAATGTAATATAATTATTACATAAATTAGTATTATATGTTACAAACTTATAAATTAACATTTAGTACATACAACAGAATTATAAATTAAAAACTAACCATGCAAATGTAGTTTCACTTTGTAAAAGATATAGAAATTACAGTATTTATTGTCGCCTTAAATTAATGGAGGCTATGAAACTGTAAAATTACTGAATAGAAAAAAGTGTTTTTTGGAAGTATTAGCAAAGACTAAAACTTGTTGCGCACCACTGACTTTACCTGAAGGTTGAGCACGGAAAAAATTGAAATTAAAAGTCATTATAAGTTGAACCTTCATCGTGTGCACATCTTGGATTAAACTTTCGGAGTAAATTTTTAAATAACATTTCTAAATATTCTAGTTGTTTAAACATTCTCTAATATTTAAAGAATGTTAAAAATGTTGAAAGTAAATCTAATAGAGTGTTAAAAGTGAGTTAAAAGTGAGATTGTGGATTGTGTTTTGCTGAAGAAAATTTGAGAAGTAGAAGCATCATGTATGTATTAATTGCAGATTATGATGAATTGTAATCACAGAACATATTTTTTAATTTTTACTTTTTGTGCATTACATTTTGTGTACAATTATTTGTATGTCCGTCAATTTCTTTAGATATTTCATTTATCTGAGTATCAGATGAAGCTACATCTCCATATTTCTATATTATTTTGCCTTTGTTTCTCCTCATTAGACGAAGATCTAATTGTAAGTTTTTGATTATACTCTGAATTATTTAGCTCAAGATTGTTTTTTCTGCGTCTACCTTTCCTTTTTGGGATTTTGTATCTTTCTTTTTCTGTTGTTGTTCTTCATCATTTTTTTGAACTGTTAATTTGTTTGCAGAAGTACTCAGATACAGGCCTCAATTGCTCTACATCTGCCTTTCTGTTGTAGCATCTGGACTTTTATGTAGATTAACATTTGATATATGTTTATTTATTAGTTGCTGATTTTCCATGTTTTTATATGTTAATTTATTACATTCTAAATATTTAATCAAATATATTTATTATATAATTTATTACACAATTTTAACTGTCAAAAAAGAATAAAAAACACATTATTTACTTGATCAAGACAAATATTCCTGTTACACTTACAACATTACCATACTGAATATATTTACACAGATTTTTGGAGGAATATTTTGTTCTATAACAAGAATACACATGACATTAGCTGTTTATATTCCAGCTAAAAATGTGTGGGAAATTGTTCCTTCAAGCTTCACTTTCAGAATGTATGAGAAATTGTTCCTTCGAGCGTGCCACTTCCAACATATCAATTTGGATTTGAGTCTCAGCACTCTTCCTAGACAAGTTTTGTAAGAGAAAGAAAAAAATAAAAGAATCCTTCAATTTGCTTAAAACTATAATGTATAGCATTTATTGTTTATGTATAGATAAAAAAAGTTGTTAAGTATTAAAAATCATATATATTAAAAGCATTGAAAATATTTCAATTTCAATCAAAATTAACAAACATTATAACACAAAGATCAAATAAAATCGAATATAAATCTGAAATATTTGTCTAAGAAAACTGAAAATAAGGAATTATTTACATTTTAGTTTTAGGTACTTGTGATATTTTATGAATTGAAATATTATTGGAATTTAATAAAAGAAGTTGAAATTCTATATAACTCGAGATATGTGAATCAATTGATGGTTGACAATTCATGTGGGTCATTTTGATCCACACGGATATCCCACTAATACATATTTAGGGTTGTCCGGACGGCTCGCTGATACTGTACAGAGTGACGGTCGCTCGAGACCAAGGTCTTCACCGATATTTTATTAACACAGTGACAGACACCCGACTTATATAGGAACATGTAGGAGTATAAGGAACAAATAATAGTCATATGAATAATAAAGTTATATATATTTACTATACATTTATGTCATTCACTGTCAGGAACGTCTTGTGCAAATTGAGCAAAGAAAGATTGCTCGTTGGCAATGAAGACATTGTGTCAACAAATAGAAACAACGGAAAAAGTAATAGTAAACGGAAAAGTAAAGAACAAAAATAATAATAAAAACAGTAAATTAATAATAAAAATAGTAAACTATTAAAATAGTGCTAAAAACTAAAATCTAAATAGTAAACACAAAAATAATATAAAATACTAAATACTAAATACAAAAATAGTGTAAAATACTAAATACTAAAAAAAATAATACAAACTATTACATACTAAATACTAAAATACTAAAACAATAATAAAAACACTAAAATATAAAATAAATTTTGAAATAAAAAATTGCTTCGATTTGCTGCACACATCTTTCTTCCTCAGAACGTTACCAGAAACTGATTTTTTTTTGTCGTCGTTACTTCTCTTTAGTCGTCGTTACTTCGGCAATTTGGCGAACACATGGCACACAGCCGCATAATGCGTTAGTGCGATCTATTAACACAAGCAACTCCCAGCACAGGTCAAAACTGTGACCCCGGCATGCTATTGATTTCACAAAATTCTAAAACTGAAATTCTCACAATGTTAAATATTTGCTATGTGAACAGTTATGACGACTTTACGTTAATTGAAGAAACAAAACTTTGAAGGTATCATTTTGATGTAGCAGTCAGCACTAATGTTAACGTTTTCAGATCAACATTAACTCAGTAAGCAAAAAAGAAGTGTTTACCCTGAATACGTAAAATCATATATATATATATATATATATATAATACAAGAACTGCTATTATTTAATTACATTTGCGAAAATTAACAAAATTACTTAATGTGCTATCTTTTTGTCGCAGAGTGTGTGCCGTCATGTGTATATCTTCGAAGTTTCGCACCAAACCTTCCGACTTTTTCTCATCCGTGTAAAGTAGGGAATTGTGTGGTATCCTGTAAAACTGGTATTTTGGTTTTGGAACCACCGGTGATTTTGTAGATGCGCCATAGAGTGTGATCCGTATGTTTTATATTGGATAATGTTTGTTGCTATGTGTTGTTTTTTTATATGTATTACTATTTTTTGGATTTTATTTGTGAGAATATTTCTGTGTAATTTGTAGATCGGATTTCCCGTTTTTTGAAACTTTCTTCGCATTATGTTTCTATTTTTTATTATGTCAAGAAAAAGTGGATCTATTATAGAGCTTATATTGTGTGTCGAAACTGTTTGTGTTGCATTCCTATATGATTTGTGTATATGTTGCATAAGAGTCTTAATTTCTAAATCTATTTGCGTTTGTTAAGTATGGATTTATGTTGATTTTATTGCAGAGTTTGGTGTACGTTTTCCAGTCTGTGTTCTGTCGTTATTGTTCTTCTAGCTGTTCTGTATATACGGTTGTACTGATAGTTCTACGGGTAGATGGTTGGAGGGTAGATCGTCAATGGTTTGGCAGTTGTAGGAGTATGGTATGTTTGTAAGGAAGATGTCTATATTGGTTAGTGAGCAGTTAGGTTGTTGTGTGTGTACGTCGAGCTATGTGGTAGCATCTGGTAGTCCCAAGGTCTCAGTGATTTTTGATTCGTTTGCGTTTTTATTGAGGTTATTCTAAATGGGGTGCTTGGCTTTAAAATCGTCTCCGATTATGAACTGCTCCTATCCTATTCCGTGAGGAGAGATAATATGGTCTAGATCTGTTTGACTTATTTTTGTTCGACCGTGAGTGTAAATGTAATTTTAAGGTTAATTTTTATTATGTCTATGTTTGGAGAGGTTGGTTGTGGTGTATTTTCAACAGGGATATCTTTATGAACGGCTATCAGTATTCCTCTTCTTAGTTTATTGGGAACAGAGGAGGATTCGTCTTTTCTATAGATATTAAAGTTTCTAAAGTCTGATTTTATCTGTAGGTGCCAGCCAGGTTTCGGTAACTCTTGCAATGTCTATGTTGTGGTCATCTAAAAAGTTTTGAAATTTTGTGTTTTGTTTTTGACGCTAGTTGCGTTCTATAGGATAAGTTTTATGGGTTTTTTTATGAGCCATCTTCTAATTCTTTTACTATTAGGTTGTTACGGCAAGCTCGGCTGTGTTGAACGTTAGTTGCTGTCCGCTTCGCTCGTCGCTCTCTCGTCGTGCCTGTTACAGCCTCCGGAGAGATATTTTAATGAATGAAGACGTGATGTAGAATAAATACGTTTATTCTCAACAAATACAATGACTGAATTGAGTGTAAATGTAGGTGAATGTATGACTGACGCGGGATCAGTCCTCTGACGGACTGCGTGTGTCTCGTCCAATGGTCTATTGGTGACTCCCCCAATGATCTCTTTTCGCTGTGTGTCTACGTCGCCCTTTTTAATTGGTAGGCGACTTTCTGGAGCCGGCCAAGGCGCCTTGTTTCCTAGACAAGGCTTTGTTTATGCCCTACCGAGCCTTTCCACATACT